>NC_134703.1:28297938-28595438 GCF_043290135.1 Rhipicephalus microplus
ATGCTCGCGCGCGGGGAAGTATATCCTTACGCGGTGAGGAAAACAATGAGCAGGTTAAGAAGCGTTCCGCCTCCCTTTCTTCGGGGTCCACCGAATGGGGCCCTGTCGTTGCTCAACTCGCGAAGCACTCCGCGCGGAGCTATTACGCGCTTCGACCACTGCAGCGCGTCCAAGACGCGTGTTGCCGTGGGCCGCAGTTCTATTGGGGCAGCGCTAATGATGGCGCGTAGGGGACATCGCGTGCAATTTCGCGAACAACCAACGCCATATGCATGATGGGCGAAACGCGGTACCCGATATATCGCGAATGATGCTTCGACCTTTCTCGTACGTGCAACAACACATATACAAGGCGCGTTTCGGTGCACACGAATGGGTGCCCCGGTCAACATTCATAGTTTCATCGTATATGAAAGGGTCGCATAAGACGGGGCGTTATTCTCGAACCCCTATATAGCGTGCCTGCTAAACATAATGCGCCATTCTTATCAACATCAGTGACCGGGTACGGTCCTCGTGTAACGTCGCACTGCAGAAACAGTGCGTTCACGACTGCTGTTCATGTAAAAAGAGGGCGGCAACAAAGTCTTCCATTCCACTAATTTGATTAACCGGAGTTTCAATAACGACTCTCGGCCATCGCTGAGTGACTTCGGAAACGCTCCGATGAAGCGTCCTGTGCTCACGGCAGGTAATGGATGAGCGATAGCTTAATATGAGAAGGCAGACTGCTATTTAGCGCATATACAAGCTCACATGCGATATTATAATCATATAAGTTTACTGAGGCTATCGGTTTTTCCAATGTCATATCCGTGGCGAATGAAACGGCCACAGCTTTCTTGTAATCATTCCGGCCTGAATATATAGCATCAAATGAAATACAGATCGCAATAAATACCTCTCATTAAAGCAATGCATTTGAGCTTGTATAAAATCACAGCCTGTCTTCTCGGAGTTCTGATATAGTAACGATAGAATACATAGTTCCGATTTACATGCATCTAATACACAGAAAGTTACTGCAGTCCTAACACGTAACACGTCAGTGATGTTTTGAATGAAGCTGCTTGTTCAATTTTCCGTCATGAATTGCGGACCTTCAGCAGAAGAAGGAAGTACATATTTATATGTCAGTTCGCATAATAACTCCGAAGAATTTTCCGAACCTGCTCGCACTTGGAGCTTCGTGTACACTGTGATTTGCAGAATTAAGTGATTTTACAGTATGTTTTGGTTTGCGAAGTGATACATTCAGAACAGCATGGCAAATATAATGATTAAATTCAAAAGCTTAGTGGCTATAGGTCAGTTAGAACTGAATCAGTTAATTAATTAATTCGGCAAATTTTAATGTGAATAAGCCTATGGGAAGTAAACGTAAGTGTCAGAAGCAGTTTCGGGTCTTCTAAAAACAAAGTGTTCTACCACCTCTCACCAGCAGTGGGAGGCTGTTTTGCACAGCACCAGGCTGCGGATCTCCAACTTCAGCCGGGGACCTGCAGGTGGAGAACGTCGCGAGTATACGTATAATGGCCTGCACGCCACAACCGGCAGCCCAAAGGCCACCCAAGACACTGCCTTTTATTTATTTTTTTAGCTCTAGACACACAAATAATGTACAATAAAGCACAAATAGCACAAATAAAGTATAAAGTTTTGAACCACCACCAGGCTTAAAATTGGTTGATACGGTTTAACGTCCCAAAGCAACTCAGGTACGCCGTTGTGGAGGGCACCGGATAATTTCTGGCACCTTCTAACGTCACACGATACACGCAGCTTATATAGCATTTTCATTTGCGCGTTTGATTTTCCTTGTTAATATACATATATTCGGCTAATTCAGTGATTGCCAGGGGCAGCGCCAAGATCTTTTTTTTTTTTCTGAGGGGGGAGGCATGCACCGACAATTGCGTTCCTTCAGGGGAGCAGGGAGGCACATAACTTATACGTTGTGTTTTGTCTACGCTTGCTCTTGGGGGAGGGCACAAGCTTACCTATGCCCCTCACTGGCGCCGGCCCTGGTGAATTGACAGTGAGGCAAGGCTAAGCTCAAGTTGCCAGCCAACTCGTGTTTATCTGTTGTTTCCCCTTTCTGCCTTTGTTTTGTTGTTATACATTAAGGCGAAAGCTTTCATGCCCCACGAAACGCGAAAACGGACCATCAGCGTCCACACGAGTGATGCAAAAAGTCATCATCACGTGACGAGGTACTGTATGACGTCATCACGATGTCACAAGTCACCAAAACTCGTGACATCACTATGACGTGACGTGGTGACATCGTCACATGACATTTTCGCTTGGTCAAAGCTGGGCCGATAACGGAGGCCATGCAAATTAAGATGAGGCGAAGAAAGGTTCCGAAGAGGGCTGAGAGTGTGGATACATGCGACTGGAAGAAAAAAATTTAGAGTAGATAATTTTCACCTTCGAGTCATGTTTGGCGACTGCATAAGGGACCCTCGTGTGCGTGTTTTTTTTTTTTTTTTAACGTCACCCACGTATTCTGCCGGGGCCTACCAAGACTCTGATGACATCATTTCTGTAACAGATCTGACGCCGGTAAAATGCAACAGGTGATCGGCAAAGAATAACTAGAAGAAAAAAATTCGGCAGATCCCACCGTGATACTTGAGAATCGACGTTATGCGAAGCATGCGGAGGAAAGGTGACCGTGTTTTTTTATTATTATTGAGCGAAACGTCATGAAATGACGCTAGAAGGTATGTACAATAGTTGCACGCGCAGACATATGTTGAAGAGTGGCAGATGTTTATGTAACCAGGTGTTCACACTTGCGCAACAGTGCTAACTAGAACATCCATATTAGCAACACCATGGAAGCTGATATGAAGTGCTAACTCTCTGGACGATGCTGGACCCTGACACTACTACATAAATCAACTTCAGCGCATGGAAACTAACCACAATGGACGCTAACCCGACGTGAAGGCCGTATCAAAGGAGTACATACATATGTGATGTTTATAAAGTTGGGTAGACAGCGTGCACTGCAACCACTATTGACCTGTCACGAAAATTAGCGTCTGTTTGAGAAGTTTTTTCTTAGACCGGGCGTATCTCTGTGATAAAATAATTCATTGCCCCGCAGAATGTTTGGGTTCGATTCCAGCTGAGGCTTTGACATTCATTCTTTGCATTCGTCGGGTAGACGCTACCAACGTCGGGTATTTCTTAACCGTGCGTTAAAATTGCCCAATGTGTGTTCTCGTTGTTCCTGGGTAGATACTAAGTGTCTATCACTTGTGGCACATACCCGCATACCAGTGGCACATACCCGGTTGGTATGTGCCAATGTCTGGCGGGAAGTGTTGACGACGTACGCGACGGGATTGTGACATTATTCGTGTCTTGACCAGCGCGTCATATTCTTCAAACCTTCTTACCCTGCTAATTTTGGTTCACGCCAAGTTAAGGGGGTTCCCACGAGAGCACCCAAACGTAAGCGGCTAGATAGATAGATAGATAGATAGATAGATAGATAGATAGATAGATAGATAGATAGATAGATAGATAGATAGATAGATAGATAGATAGATAGATAGATAGATAGATAGATAGATAGATAGATAGATAGATAGATAGATAGATAGATAGATAGATAGATAGATAGATAGATAGATAGATAGATAGATAGATAGATAGATAGATAGATAGATATATAGATAGATAGATAGATAGATAGATAGATAGATAGATAGATAGATAGATAGATAGATAGATAGATACGCTCAAAGTCGCCGAAGTTCGCTAAGAAATGCTTCGCATTTAAAACATTCGCCGCGTATCTGCCTGCTTCGCTGCAAAGGTCGTCGACAGGCGATAGTCTGCCTTCTGGAAGCGCTGCGCGAGATATGGTCGCCCAGTGGCAGTTAATTTATGTCAAGAAACGAAATTTTTCGCGGAACGCAGAGCCACTGGTAGGCGGCAGCCCACCTTGTTTATTTATCGAAGCGTATACACGAAACATTCGCTTTTCTGTTCATAGCGTACGTCGCATTGGCAGCGCAGCGTAATAAACACTGCGGTCTTTGAAGTTACGTATCATGCGTTTTCTAAATAAAGAAGCGCACTATCTAATACTTTCGTATTGATGTTGCGCGTTAAATATGCATAGTATTTGCTTTTTGATTGACAATGTTCGCAAGTATATGAACAGATCAAGATGGCTGGACGTTCAGCAAGGGCTTAAACTGTCGCCGGGTGGCTGACTCCTTTGACAGACAAACAGAGAGACCTGCGGACAAAATTTCTGCGTCGAAGTATCCCAGGTGAGACTGTCGCCCTTTAAAAATTTGATTTGAATTACCTGGAAGCCATATCCATGCACGCTCTTTTGGCCGGCGATGAGAGGATCCGGGCGCTTGAGCCTGTACAAACTCGCCCTGATATTTTTCACTTTTCCCTTTCACAGTGAGCTTGTTAACTTGGGACAGTGTCGCCACCTTGGATATGCGAAGTATACTGCATCATGACACTAATGTGCGCGGTGAGGACGCACTTACGCTAGTCTCAGCGCCAATCAGCGCAGCGAAAGCTGGCTCCACGTTTCCCCACACCATTTCATTTCAATGCTGTTTGCGTGAGTGCTCCGCTGCACAAGACACGGGCAGCGGGACGCCTTCGCGCGATCAAGGCTCAAGCTGAGCTTTGAACACCGTTTTAAGAAAGGTCTTAACATCGCACGTTTAAAAAAGTTTCATTGGGCCAAGGTGGCCAAAATACACAAATATACTTTTCAATTTCGTAACGTCACACGAAGGTTGCTTACCAGCGCAAACGACAGGGCAGGAGGGGACAGGAGAAGAGACGAGACAGAGCGCTGAGCGCTGACGAGACAGAGCCACGGTGGACAGAGCGCTGAAAGCAACCTTTATGATGTTATACCAACACGCCCAATCCCACTGTCTCTTGACGTCACACGAAACTTGAGCACGTAAACGTGCTCAACTTTCGGCGTGAGATTCAAGTATGAAACTTCAATAATAATTGTTGGGGTTTAACATCTCAAAAGCACCATATGGTTATGAGAGGCACCGTGCAGGGCTCAGGAAATTGCGACCACCTGGGGTTCTTTAACGGACGTGCACCTAAGTCTAAGCACACGGGCCTAAAGCATTTTCGCCTCGATCGAAAATGCAGCCGCCACGGCCGGGATTCGATCCCACGTCCTCCGGGTCAGCAGGCGAGTGTCTTAGCCACCGTGGCGGGAGAGTAAGAAACTTTGACATTCATTTCCTCTTCTAATAATTATTCCATGACGGCGAAATGAATGGCAAGACAGTTCTCAGACAATAATGTATTTGTCAAAGCAGATTTAGTGTTGCTCTTTGGTGTGCATTTAGGATCAGTTTGCGGACAGGAGTAATATTCCCATTTCTTTCGACGTGTAGAACGACAATGACCCGAGAAGAAATAAACAAGAGCTGTGCATGTAAATGTCGCACTGAGAGTCGATGGTGGCCAACGTCTTGTTGCGGAAAGGTCGCAGTATTCGCGTATATAGTTGACAGCCGCCACACCTCTATCCTCTATCTTCCGTTGCCGTAGTCCTTAGACGCTTGATGGGGACTGATGGCCACGAAAGACAGGGACACAAAAAGTTGCATAAATAGACAGATCAAGCATATACTAACAGTATATTGGCGAGATATGTCTTTTGTGCACATCAGTCCCTATCAAGGTGAGTCCACAACGAGTTCGAGTTGAAACCCTCCTTGTATACGCATCTGCAGTTCTGGCCGAAGAAGCACCTGTTAGCGGCTTCCCAGGCCCATAAGTTTGCATTCTTCGCCTTTGTGAACGTTTCGTGAACGCCAAACTTGCTCTCGCAAAAAGAGACCACAGACTTTTAGCCAAAGAACTCGTCTTTCTTCCCCGGTAAACACTGTGCTTAAAGGAGCCAAGAAAACCAGAACAATGGGGCTCGTGGCTGTGGGCACCGCGACTCGCCGATGGCTGAGAACAAGAGCGTTGCCGGGCAGAGCGCTGTTCATCGAGCTAGCGCTAACACAATGGGTGGACGCAGTCTGGCCCACCGATGCCACGTGGGAAGACGACAGCTGGCGCTTTTGCGGCACCGCTCGGCCGACAGCAAGATGGAGCGATCCCCGAAGCACACAGACGCACTACAACACGAACGAGGCGAACGTCTACAAGTCCTCTATCCGCGGTATACACACTATCGGTCGAGAATTGTAATCTCTCGGTCATTGTGTGAACTCGCGTCTTCCCCCCCTTCTTTTTCCTCCCCTCTTTTTTTTTACGTGATTGAAACGCCACTACATTAGAACGTGCTTTTTTCGGTTAAATATTTGGTTAACATGTACAGTCGTATCTTACTGCATACCATCGCTGATGCCCTTCTTGTTATTCTATATGAAAGGCAGAGTTTCTCCTGCCGACCATTCATGGATTCCCCAGAAAGTTCTCCCTGATATATCCCTCTCGAAGTTCAACGCGAGCACAACTTATACACCGTTACTATCTCAGTCGTTTCGTTGCTTCATTGCCCAAACCATCTCGATCGGGCGCGTCGCAATGTCAGCATCGGAACCAATCACACGTGCGCCATTATAGGCATATTTAAAGGGGTCGTGAAACGCTCGCTCTAAAGCGACAATGCGAAGCCACCGGCGTCCACAAGCACTAACTAGGTGACGCCATCATAAGTAATGCTTTGCCTATTGAGGAACGCGGAACTCTTTGGTACTTGCGAGCGCGTGCAACTGGGACACTCATCGGCGTCTTTGTCACATGAAATCGGCGCTGACTTGAACTCTGACGTCATATTAAGCAGCGTCCTTGTAGGATGCAGCTCGCGTATGGCAGACGCTGATGAGCGCCTCTTGCGCGTGCTCGATATGTCATTGAGTTCCGCTTTCCCCGATGGGCAAAGCGTCTATGCAGGTCCACTCGGGCTGATGATACAGTTAGCGCATGTGGCTGCCGATGGTGCCGCATTGTCGTTGTAAAGCGACCGTTTCACAACCCCTTTAATTAACCGCGCATGATGACCGCGCGGCGCACATATAAGGCGTGACAATGCCCGACGTTGAATCGGCCTGGGATGAAGAACGTGCGCCACCAGCCGGAAAAAAAGTTTGCCACATCATTTCACCCGGCTCTCGCTGCGGTTAGCGAAAACAGTTTTGCTCAGTTTGCTGAGCTCCCGAGCGAAAACGAAGCTATTCAAACCACCGTGAACTGGTTTATGCTTCTTTTCATAATCTTGGAATAACCATAATCCCACCTCGCTCACCCCCGACGTGTTTTTACATGATAACAGATTCCACGAAGCGCTTCATACTCAATACCGGCATAATGGCGCACATCTAATACACATATGCGCACACAAAATACTACGCATTGAGGAAGCGCTCAGTCCGTCTCCGTACTCTTGTCTTGTGGTTACCACTATTTCTCGTATTCTATAATCTATGTCGCAATAAAGAAAAAAAAGAAACTACATATAGGTGAGTCGTTCATACGTAAAGGGAAGTAGTGTGCAAATATATGACGCTTCAACATAACTTTTTAGTTATGCCATGATAACAAAGTACGCTTTGTTTCTAAAGCGACATCGCTAAAACGTCCCGATATATTTCGCTACACTGTATGGTGAAGAAAGAGTGGAAACATTGCACTTCCCTTGACTCCTTCCTTCTTCATTTCGTCGCGCGAAAACAGCCATGTTAATGTGGCTTGTACATGAACATGAACAGACTAGCACAGCAGAGAGTGCTTCTGGAGGGTTGGGGAGCCCGTGTAGCAGAAAATGCGTTGCCGGCGTCAATGGCGTTGAGAGGGGAAAATCGGCATTGTCCGCGAGCAAAAAAAAATCCCGATAATTGCGAATAAATCTCGGGCTTAGATTCTGGCTCGAACCCATGTATTTTGCGAGGCAGTCGCCTAGCGGGCCCACCTGGAAGCACCAGATTCATGGTCAACCATGAAGGGGAAAAACAAAGGTCTCACAAAACGGCGCGCATTAAGGTGCCATGGGCAAACAAGCCCGACAATGAAAAAAAAAAGAATCAATGAATGAGCGATTTTAAATACTTGTTTTGTATGTTGAAATGCTTATCGTCTCGGTTCAATAAAAATACTTTCAGCGTTTCTGTGTTTTTTTTAACAGACCCCCGAAAAAGTTTTTTTTTTTTTTGAAGTTTTGCCAGCGTTTAGGCTAGAGCATCATCAAATCACTTCCTCCCCACATTTATCGGCACGCCGTGTACGAACTCTTCTTGCCTCCTCAACTCATGAGACACACTGGCATCCCAGGCGATCACAGCGCTCTGATGAGCACACTTGACGGTTTGAGCTTCACCAACACCCTCTAAAAATAAAGGGGGTGTTGGCTTCACCCATTAAGGTCTCCGATATGGCACGCAGACTTGTTGCGCGCAACCTCCGAGACCATAGCTCAGTGCGTCCGGCAGCACTCACGCCGTCTGGCAGCAGAGGCAAAGATCGCCGTGTGGTTGACATACGCTCCGACAGGTGCCGCCACCCTACCAGCCTTACTTCGGCGCGTTACACAGCCAATCAGATCAGGAGCCTGGGTGACGTCGTGCTACCAGAGGATGTCGTACTGTGAATGGATGGTTGAAAACGCATTTGACTGAGCCGCAGTGATCTGCAGCGATTCGCAGATTTAAAGGACCTCTCACCAGGTTTACGGTTCATAGAATGTACAGGTTTGACAATTTCGAGCTGACGAGCGCACCAAAATTCGCAACGCTACGCACTGCGGAGATGGGACAAATTTCAAGCTGAGCGCCGCTTGTCCTTTTAGCGCCCAGAGAATGAGGGGACGACGTCAATAACGAAATTGCACTACGTGGACGGTAGCGCGGTGACGTCGCCAACAGTAGCACTCGACACGCCGAAAATTATTTGACACGTGTACTTTGTGCAATCGGTTGCTTGAATAGATGAATAAAACTTGACAGAAACAATGAGACAGAGAGAACAAGCCACGTTTTATTTGAAAAAAATATGAACAAAACATGTGGGAGGGAAACCTGGTCCCGATTCCCTATGGTAATCTCGGCGACCACCTGGGCCCGTTAAACCGAGGCCCGGTGGACCATGGGAGGCCCGTCGCACACAGCATCGTCCCACAGCTCTTTGGTACCGAA
Organism: Rhipicephalus microplus; assembly: GCF_043290135.1. Classification (NCBI taxonomy): domain Eukaryota; kingdom Metazoa; phylum Arthropoda; class Arachnida; order Ixodida; family Ixodidae; genus Rhipicephalus; species Rhipicephalus microplus. The sequence goes on from NC_134703.1 coordinate 28,307,109, forward strand.
AGGGCGCAGGATGACCGGAAGGGGAGGGAATAATTTTGCGGTGCACTCCACCGTGACATAAAATATCATTGGGGAGCTGCCACAGACCCGGCAAGAGAGAGCAACACACAAAGAGAATGTGTGCGTCTCTCTCCTTGAAGCAACACTCTTGTAAAATTTCTTTGATTTGCTAGTGAACATATCAAAATCATCCGAAGCTTTATATTTTCATTATCAAGTAGCTTCGCAGCCCAAAACCGAGGCCGGCCAACTTTTTCTGTGTATCAGATGTTAAATGTTGTTAGTGGCAGCTGTAGTCCTCTTTGGTTAACTGAGGTTAGTGTGCCCATATAACTAAGGTATTACTTCTAATTACTTCTAGCTTACTGCTGCACAACATCAGTAAATCTTCCCACGTCCCTATAGCCGCGGATGTCTTTTGACAAAGCTTTAGTATCAAAAAAATATCCTCCAATATGTATATTTGCTAAGTGTGAAATTTCTGTCTGCAACAAGTTTGGAAAGGATTCCAGTTTCAAAAACATGTGCTTATCCTTTCGGAATAAAAATCGTTTAATGAGAATTTTGGATGTACAACATGTGTAAAGTCAGGAAAAAATAGTAATAAAAAAATCATGAATGCTATTTTGGAGACAGCATCCCACAGAACTGCAACATGTTAAATATTATTTCTGAGTGGTATTCTTTGAAACACAGGCCTATGCACAGTACCTCATCAAAGTTCCACCACATAAAATGTGTCTGTTTTCCTCCTAGAGTGACGAGCTCTGTTCGGCCTTACTGGCACATTGCCATGCATCTGAAGTAAAAGGAAATTCAGTAAACAAAGAGAGTGACAACACCTCGCAAGTGTTGGTGCTAAACAAGCTAAGAGCAGCACCAATAAACATGCAAATCGACTTTCGTTGCTCGTGCACGGGAGTGCTAATAAAAATAAAACTCGCGGTTCATGTGCCTTTATTGAGACCACATGTCTAAACCAAAAAGGTGTTGCCGTAGACCACACTGAAGCTAGAAGTAAGTTCTGTTTATCCCCGCAGGGAGGTACAAGTTCACAAGCTTCTTGTAGGTCCTATGAAGCGGCAGCACCTCACAGTGAGTGTCGTCATCGTGACGCAATTTATCAACAAGCAGTGGAAAACATTACTGCACAACAAAACTTTAGTGAAGCAAAAAACCTTCAAAGGCATAATGCTCCTTCAGAAGCTGACTCAGTGAAATGTAGAATAGTAAATATATTTATTGATACTTCGTGAGAGAAAAAATGTGCACCAAGCAAATGGCCGTCAACTCTTTGAGAGATGAGGATACACAGGCAGATTTGAGTGCACCAGCCAGGCCGCTGGGCTATGACTTGCTCTGTGTGTCGTCCTTATGCTTAAGCACACCCTTCTGGATGAGGTCGGGGATCTCCACTGCCAGCCATGGGCCAAGCTGCAAGAGGCAAAATACATCACACAGAGCATTATTTAATCTGTACCACAGCTGCCCATGAGCAGCCAGTTGGCAATGTAGTTCCCCCAGTTGGGCATACACACAAGTACTTTAAAGGCTAAGGTCCTATGTTTGATTATGACAACAACAAAGAAACATCCCTTACTCCTTAATCTCACCATGGAAGAACTTGTTTCTTAACTCTCTTTTGCTGCGACAGCAGTAATAAACTGCAAACTGGGTTACCTCTGTGTATTCATTCTTCTCTTTTTTTAGGCCAAGAATAGCCAGCAGCAGCAAGAATTAAAACAGCATACACCTATACATCTGTCTTTCACAGCCAGAGTGCTCTGAGACAACCACTCAGACAACCATATCTGGACTTTAATAATAGCTCAGAATGTAGATAATTGGTACAGTTTTACAAGCCATCTGCTGTAAAAGGGTTAAAATAAGTTCATCACACCAGCTCTTCCAAATGTTAGCATTCATACTTACCCCAAGTGCCATGGCATGAGCAATGCCAAACTTTGGCACATTCCTTGCCCACAAAGGCTTGAAGTGATCCGTCATGCAGATCTTCCCTCCCCTGTGAACAACACGAGAGGATGGTAAAGTGGACGATTAAAACAGCGTTTGAGCAACATCACACCCAATAACAATAGATTCTGCTCCTGCTTCTTATATACTAATTTAAGCTGCACACAATGCATGTGCACACACATGCATGCATATATATTCTCTCTGATATTTCTGCAAGTTAAGCATATCCTTTTTTTGTTTCAATATACCACAAAATTCTAGGCCAGCAGCCCCTATGATGGAAGAGAATCCAACAATATTCGGAAGGGGGCCCTTGCTCAGTCGCGGATCAAAATTCAAGATGGCAGTAAAGGAATGCACACCTGTGCTTCTTACGAAATGTCTTGGTGAATACACGTGCATCCACTGTTTTTATTTGACCTCGTCGTGGGAATGAATCTAGTAAGTGAATGTGAAAATGAGGAGAGAGGGGGAGGGCGCTAGCTCGGTCATTTGCGAATTACAAAGAAAAACAACTCATTTGCCAACGTTGCTTGCAGCCACTGCAATGGACTTCATAAGAGTGAATACAGTTATAGAACACTTTACTTTTAATGGTGTAGGTCAAGGAAGGGATGTAGTTCCCCGTATATGTACAAAGCACAAAGGCCACTGGTATGACTGTACACTTTGTATACTTTGAAGAAGTCCGTTTGTGCATGTAAAGAGGCATACAGGATCGGTTAACGAAGTCACGATGCCACACTGAGGACCGGTTAACAAAGTCATGATGCCACACTAAAGCCTCTTTTGGTATCACAAAGGTAGCAACACTCCTCCTCCTACCCTCCTTTTCCATGAGACTTCAATAGTTGCTTGCAAAACGCAGCTGATCCATCTGTTGTCCATTGGTATAATACACTCATACTCTATTGCACTATGGTGTCCAGCGAGGGAACGGTCCAATGATAGATAGCTTAACAATGAAAGCTCGTTAATTTGCAACCAGTTAATTCAGACTGATGCCCTAGTCCCGATCAGTCAGTGAGTCACCAAACTTGATTTGAGTCCTACGGAACTACAGAGTTGTAGTTGCAGGCCGCGCCCACATTGGGGCAGTAAGACAATGGTCCTCCGCCCGTTCGCAGGCCCTTTGGACAGCCCTTAGTTGTTTATGGAGATCACTGCTTCTGGGGGCTTCCTTCAAGTCCTCTTGTTTATTAAAAGAGGCATTTTGTAACGCCAAACATTTCCAGAACATATTGTCAGAGCATGTGAGCTAATGAGCAACACTCTTCATGGCATTCAGAGCATTGTGGATCGATGTCCAGAGCAAAGCGACTGAACCTTCTTACTCGATGAAAAAGATCCTGTTTCTAACATGCAGTCCCGATCATTCGAACGCATCGGTATTTACAATGGTTAATTCGAACTGGGAGGCCCTGACCTTCACCACTCCTCCAAATGTCAAAGTGATCACAATTTGTTGCAAAATGAAACTAAGTTCAATCAGTATGATGCAAACAACGAAGCCCCAGTTTTTCTCAGCTGATGAGAATTCAGACATTGTAGTGGAGCTCTTGGACAAGCTGCAAACGATGCTCATGGAGATGCAATAAAAGAAACTCAACTAAATGATAATCACTGATCATATTTAATTTTGATAGTGTTAGCTCTGCCATATAATAAACTTGTTTTGAAGGATAAACACTGTCACATATTCTGACACTAAAGCAAACAGCTCACATAACTGCATGTTTATGCTTGTTTCGTGCATATCAATGCCTGATCAAAAATTCCTCTCGCTTTTCATAAAAAGCTTCTGCCACAAAAGTATTAGTAGTAGTAGTGCCTCATTCATGATAACAAGTCCAGACGTGGCTTCTTTGGGTTTTGTCTGCGCAGTGTGGTGCAATCTCTCTTTATTCTAGCACAAGCTAGCTAATTTGAACTTCACTTAATTCAAACAATTTTATAACTCTCTCCAAGTTTGAGTTAACGAGATCTTACTGTATATAAATAAAAAACTAAACAAGTAAAAAGAGAAATAAGTAATGTTTGAACTTACTACTGTAGCGACAAGCGCACAGGAAGCCTGGATATTTAACAACGGATTCTGAAATGCATCTGCTGGACACACCAACAAATCAATTGTAACACTCCGGATGCCTCACCTGTACATCTTTGCTGTTTTGCCATCCAGCGATGGCAATGCAATTTCGGGGGCTGTGGTTGGGTATGTCACCGGAATCTGTGCACAGGAATTCCCAGTGAAAGTTTGAATATACAAAATATCTGTGAGACATTAATTACAGTTGGCAGCAACAGAACTTGCAGCTCTTTGTGTCGTGCTCCGTTATATTATCTACAAATCAACACACAAATGATTTGTCTGTTTAAATATGAATGCAGCACAATCATAATTACTGGTAGCATTAAAGTGCAATCCACAGGAACAGCTGGCATTTGATATCATAGGGATTGTACACTAAACAACTGAAAATAGACACCCCGTCATTTTTCAGTATGTACCAAGTATCTGCGGTATTGTCAGCAATGAATTTCCCAGCCAACTGCCCATTTATCCAAATCAGAAGGCCACTATTTACCAATCCTGATTCCTAAGATGGTGCAAAGAAGTCCTGCATGCTTGCACGCCAACCACTAAATGGAGCAAACCACATTTCAAGGACATGCAAAAGTATACTCCCAGTGTTTTATCTTAAACACCTTCTATTTACATCAAGACTTAAATGAAGAGTCATAACGATTCCCTGTAAACTAGTGGTAAATGTTGTGATGGCGAATGCCTGTTCAGTCCAAATGAAGACAACAGACACTACATGTTGTAACCACTGTGATAATTAGAAAAACAAATATCAAACTTCATGCCAATGCATGCAATATGTTGAGGACACAGCTGCTCTCAAACATGTTAAATAAGTTCGACAATCCGCCTCTGTTAGAAATCAGAGCTCTACAGTATAGACAGAAACTTGTGAAAGCATTACAGAGGCTCTCGTGCAACAAATTACAGACCCATGCTTTTGCCCTCTTTTTGATTCCAAGCTCAGTACAGTACAGCAGGCTAAAAACTAGCATTTATAAATTTCCCTGCTTTTTCTCTCTGTCCCTTCTGAATGCCTCATAATTCATCACACATGCTACCAATAAAGAAAATCCAGAGTGCTGGTTAGATTATAGATTCTCAAAAAGTAAAGGAGCAGAAGGCCAGAGGCCCATGTACTGTCTCACATCAGCTCACATTACCCGGCTGATCAAATTATCTGGAGTCCTCTACTACAGAATCTTTGGGACAATAAAACAACACCAGCCAACTATATTAATCTTATCAGCTATACTATGCATTCAAGAACCAACTATCCCAGAACAAGCTTTCCTCTCTTGGCATTTCATCGCAACAGTAATTATATGGGCACTCGAGCAATGCCCGTAGTATCAGTGCAATTGTGTGAGATGAGTAAGCATCCTGGCCCCCTGTGGCACCACTTTGAGCTGGGAAAAGTACTACTGCTATTCTGGACACATTGTGCAGAATAGCCTGTAAAGAGTACGCTTGTTGTGCATTGTGCCTGTAATGAGTACGCTTAAAAAAGAACTGTGGCATGGGTAGCACTTCTAAGTAGCTGGAAGCAGAAAATATAATGGTATAATCATAAGTGCAGGTAAAATGAACACATTTGCATGCCCCTTATGCCGTCGCACGGTGAGACTAAAAATCACCAGCTGAGTGCAGTGTGACACACTCATATGTCACAGCATTAATGCATAGACAGTGATGAAAGCGACATTTTTATTTTTGGAGCAGATTCCGGAGCAGGAAAAATGGCGCTTTGGAGCAACCTTGATTGTTCTTGGAGCAGAAAAAATGCTAGCGTGCAGCCGCTAGTTATGTTTTTGGAGCAGACAGCAAAATATTTAAAATGACTCCTGGAGCTTAATGCATCATTTAAGCCTATTATAAATATCAATACTTATTATTAAACATATTGTGCATTTATTAATCACTGCAAACTGCAAGAAACATAATTAAGCAAATGGACGGTCATTGAACACCAATATGTGTTTTGTTAATTTGCAAAAATAGCCAGCATTCAAATTTTAAGAATTCAAATGAGCTAAATGAACTAACATTTAAACTGCTTGTTCTTGTGACATAAACAGGGTCAAAGGTGATGAAAGTGCTAAATGTAATCAGACGCATATACATTAAAGCCCTCATAGTAGCAGCTAGTATAACTAAGAAGTCTCGCATGCATTTCACCAAAACAGTCTGCTTGTAAGGTACAAATATAGAACTATATCAGATATATATAGAAAATGATAGTACGTGTAGCATTGTCAATATTCTAGTACACAGCTCCTGTACAAGCTTGACCCTAACTAGATGACAGGACACGGCTTATTTTAGGCTCGCTAGATGGTCACATGGTTTAACTTCATTGTTTTTAGTTTCCCCAACACCATTTCGGAACAGTTACAAACAAATATTGCATTTTGGAGCATCATTTCTCTTTTGGAGCAGCCCTTCCATCACTGCAGAGAGCTAAGTGCCTCAGCACAACATCTGCTAGGATGCTTTCACTTAGCTCTCACCACTAATTTCCAACGGTTGCTACAGTACTATTTTGTTACACTTTTGCTAGCTCGGGGGCCTAGACCTGCGCACTAGCCTAGTAAGAATTGTTTTGAAACATTCCTTTCACGTAGGGTTGTGTGTTGTGGTGCGTTACGCTGTAAGTGAAACTAAGTAAATCATGTTTCCTGCCTAACAAGTAACTCATGTGTACTCTGACAGGAACAGATACGTGAGCAGTATGAAAGATAGAGGTAAAGATGTTTACGGGCCAAAGAGGTCTTAGTGGTCAAAGACAAGGATCACTCACGTCAAACTCCACGTCGAACTCGTACTTGAGAAGCTCGTGGATGTACCAACACTTGCCGAACCACCGAGTACCATCCTTGTTGGACTCGAGCCGGAACCAGTCATTGTCATTCTCCTTGTTGTTCTGCACGTACTGCGCATACAAAACGAGTGCTTTACCAACTGCCGACACGGAAACACTGAAGGAATCTCGCACAACAGATAGCACTACTTCTGGGTCAGACAAAACGGCGGAAAATTGTGTCATTCCACGAACGTTGCTTGTTCATTTGTCGGCTCTGTAAATAAATCTTTGCCAAAGCACGCCTGCTTTCAGGAGCCCTACAATGAAATATTTTGGCGTGTACGAACAAAAAGTGTTGCGAAGTACTTCCTTGAACACAGCTATGCAGTGCGTTGATTAGATTGAGTTCGGAACAGATATACTTTGAAATCTGGCAGCTTGAACGATTCACAGTACATTGCGGCGGGTTCGCAAAGTGAGAGTGCACTTGTTCAAATTATCTTACCTTGATCAGCGCTTGGTACTCCTCCTTTAGTCGTGAGGGCCACAGATCCTTGTCGCGTGGCCCAGCTTTAGTTCTCAGCAATGGAATGCCACTAAGTGTTTTTCTCGTAGCATCATCGACCATAATTACGCTCTGGAAATAAGTTGAATGCGATCTAACAACACGCCACGATTCACGACACGCACAATGGAAACAGCAACATATGTCAACAGGTGAAGACGCACGACATATGATCGGCAAGATCCATAGCACAGAACACCTAGCCACTGTATGTGTTCTGTGACCTAGCTATTTCACACGTTGCTGCGACCGCTGCGTTTTGCAGTCTTTAAAAAAAACAGAAAAGATAGTGCAACGCTTTGCGATTTGCAGTGGCCCGCTTTTGCGTTATTAATTACCTTTTCAAACAACAAAATAAACTTTCAAAGTATTGTAACCTTTTACTTTCAATCAAAGATGTCGCTAAAAGCGCGAACGTGGTATTCATATATCCATGAGTTGAAGTTAGTGTAAGCGTAGAGTTCTGCAAAACTTCGTGGTTTGAAGCATGACCTACTACACTCCTGACCTGTTCAGATAGCGGGGTTCCTATGGGAGCGCGTGTCCCCGCTCTCGTTCAACCGCTCACCATTGGTGGCGCTACCTATAACCTGTTCGTCTGTTTCTTTACGGTTGTTTTGTAGGCGCTGGTATAAGAATGCCTGCATTCTGTAGTGAACTGGCGGCATATATGTGACTATTTCTTCCCATACATTGCTGGTTAAGCAAGGTGTTCAGAGCGCTTGAGTATTTATAGCACACTGGTTGACAAACGTGGGAACCCGTAGATTTACACGATGTAGGGCAGCCTATGCGTGGTAGCGTGCATTTTATTGCAAAAAAATTCTGAATGTCTTTTAGTATTATTATTTCTGAATAATTCTAAATTTTGGATCATAAATACGCACTACGAGTGCTTTGTTGGTCAAAATTTGACCACAAAGAGTGAAGATGACGTCAGCGAGCAGGTGCTGACTAGCGCCACGCCGCTCGTAGGTGACGGCCCTAGCGGCAGAAGGTATGAACTAGAACGTGGGCGCTGGAAGAGGTGCTCTCTGGGCAGGTCAGGAGTGTAGTAGGTCATGGTTTGAAGCAGTTTGAAGCTTTGCATTTGCACGTGAAGTCGAAGCCAAAGCAGATCCAAGCCGAGCACATTCATTTATCCAACGGGTCGGAGCTTCCATTGAATTGGAAGGTAGGGCCGGCGGCTGCCGCTCCTCACGATGAACTAAGGTTCGAAACTCGATGCGAAACTAGATAAATCTCCCAGAAAGAGCGTTTCGGTGTCGCTGAGAGCAGTGCCCGCATTTTTCGCAGCATAGGGGTTCGCGACCAGCCGGTTCGGCAGTGGAGGCCTTTCGAGGGCTGATCGGGTACCCGTGGGTCCGCGAGCCCCCGTCCCCGCCTCCTCATGACGGACGGCCGCTGCCTCTGCAATGGCTCAACAGGCCTCTAAGCCAAGGTTCAACGAGCGACTGCCAGTGCAAACAATTCGACACCGGCTTCCCCGTCAGGTGCGTATCGTTTGACCTGACGTTGAATTGGATGCTGTGATGTGGGTAAGTGCCCTCTGTTTTTTTTTTTAACTTTTCACCACGCATGTCGTTGATTTCTGATCAGATGCTGACAATTCATATGCACAGTTATACGACTAAGATCTATTATCAGGTTGTGGTCGTACACAAAGCGCGATTGATCACCGTGTGAAACCGAAACCATTGCTTCGTCAACAAAAGCGGGGGATGAAAAGAAAGACGAGGCTAGCAGCTCAATTGTGTGCAAAATTACGCGTATGAGGCGCATATGAAAAAACTATATCGAACACTGCGTTCACGCGGAACGGTGCACGATGCGAAAATTTTCTGCCGCGTGCACGTGACGATAGCGCGAGCTTCCTCGTGAACGTCGGAACTGAAATGACCTGGCGCATCTATGGGCACATGTTTCACTCGGGAGAAAACGGCTGACGACTTCTCGTCTGCGCAGGTGTCGACGGCGTTGCTGCGGAGGATGGCGTTCAACATTATCTCCCAGGTGACGGACTACCTGTACCTAAGCGGCTTCCGTGCCATCACGCTCAGCGCAGTGCGCACCATCGGCATAACGACCATCATCAACTGCAGCACCGACCTCCCCGACATGCCGATAGGTGCCGACAACATCGAGTTCCTGCGCGTGCGCGTGGACGATTCGCCCTACTACGACATGTCCGTCTACTTCGACCCGATGTCGGAGCACATCCACAACGTGCACATGCGCGGCGGCCGCGTGCTCGTGCACTGCATGGCCGGTGCCTCGCGCTCGCCCACGCTCTGCCTGGCCTACCTCATGAAGTACCACCGCATGCGGCTGCGCGACGCGTTCCGCTACCTCAAGGCACGGCGCCCCGTGGTGCACCCCAACAACGGCTTCTTCCGACAGCTTATCGACTACGAGATCCAGCTGTTCGGAACCTCGAGCGTCGAGATGGTCGAGATGCCCAACCTGGGCCCCGCGTACGGACTCATCCCGGACATCTACCTCGAGGAGTGCAAGGGCCTCATCTGGCTGCACAGCATCAAGGGCCTTGGCCAGTAGGGGCCCCTGCAGAAACCGGTGCTCCTGCCTGGAACAACTCACCTTGTGGAACGGACAAGCCTGTTGCAGTGATCATGTTCTGGACAGTTAGCCGAGGATGGTCCTCTCCCGTCTGATGGCACAGTGAGGTGCACATGTCATCCAAACAGAGGGCGCAGCAGTGACTTGTTTGGACAAATGTTTGACCCCTTGGTCGGCACATTCGGCTGTTGCCGGACTGCAGCAGCAAAGCCGCAGTAGGCATTAATGTAAAAACAAGATTCCTGGCACCAGCCTTGGCAGCCATGGTGTTATTTTGTTTGTCTCAACGGCTCTTCAAATACCGTCACAAGCACAATAGCCTTCTCAGTGCATGACATTGCAGTATCCCATCTGTAATGTACATAATGCTATTCTTAGGGCAACGAGCCAATTCTTCCATAGTTCTAACCATTGACTAAGAAATTGGTAGATCAGACATGCAGCATATGTAAAATATGCAGTTCCACAAACTGATTGGGCCTGTCAAAATTTTCACTTAAGCGCTGCCAATTTTTATATTCAGTTCCGAAGTCCAATTGCACTATGCTAAACTATGTGACCCTTAAACAAACCGTTTTCTCAAGCCGATGACCATTACTTCCAACATATGTTCTTGCACACGCTGTGCAGCAGTTGCATTAATCACTAAAATGTGTGTGACCAAAGAGGCTTGTCTATGCCACTAGTACAGGCATAGCAACAACACTGCTACAACAATTCAAGGAGAAAAAACTAAGGTCTGTTGGCCAGCATTGTGACTGTGCTCTAGCACCCTTGTCACAGCACTGTGGTTATGCAGAGCCTCAGCACCAATGTTTACAGTTGCAGGTTGCATATATACACATAGCATCTCTCTTCTGTTGGCTCGGCTTGTAGGGAGATTTCAAAGGGGCCAGTCAGGATATTTCTTGTGACCTGCAGGTCTTGTGCCTTCTTTTTGTGAGAAGTTTCCTGAGTGGTCACCTGTCAGAGTAGTTATGCGAGCTCCCAAAGAGAAATCTCTCCATCTTGAGAAATCTGCATGTTCCGAGACAAAACCGTGTTGATAGAACTGCTTCCAGCAGGGGTTTACAAAACGCTCAATCGCATCCTGGCAGCACTGGTGAATGGTCGATTTAGCCAAAGATGCCAATGTGCTGCTTGGAATACATTGAACCTTGCTGTGATTCTGGGAACTATGCAATACCTGTTGCACACAACAACATGCATACTCGTCCTTTTTTTCTAGTCATCTTCCTACTCTTTCAAAGGAAAATCCTGTGATACAAAAATCATTCCCACTAAAATTTTGTCTTGTACAGTTGCACTGAAGTCAGTTATGTACTCAACTCAGCATCTCTCTGCTCTTGAGCATTTCAGTGCGCTGCCAATGGAGCGGAATCTCTCTTCGAACGTACTCGACAAATACGATGGCATTTCCTTGAAGGACTGACAAGCCAGAGCACATGTTGTTGAGAGCATCTGTTCCTTCATCTCGGACATTAAAATTTTTGTTGTTGAATGATGAGTGGTTACTTGTGTCCAGCAGCAGTGTGCTGCAGAAGGAAATGGCATCACACGAACCTCAACATTGTGGCACTATGTCCAATACAGATGTTCTGTTCGAAAAAATGATGCCCCGAATTTCAATCAAGCCACTAAATCTGATAAGCATTAGCCAAGAAGACAGTTGTGAGGATATGAAAAAGGGCTTATTTTCATTTTACTTCAACTTTACAAAGATCGTTGAAGTTACGTCTGGGCATATGGCCTTGCATGGAATAAAAAGTTTGTTCTGGGTGCTTCATTTTGCATCCTCAGCTTTTCATAGTTATGGCCAGTTGGTCATTGATTCAACTCGTCATTAATGTTTTGAAATCGTTGCACTGTCTGCTGCCAGGGATAGATGCACACTTACAATACCAGAAGCGAAAGCCATAACAAGACAAACTCGGGCTAGTTGTTCATACTTCATAATGGAACCACAGCACAGCCAAAGACTGCGCCGTGTTTCGGGTGCCTTCCTTTGCTGACCATGGCCGTTCCATTGTGAAAGCCACAACCAGCAATGGGTGTAAATGTGTCAGGTTAACTGTGATGAAGCAAATTTGCTTTTTGACCACACAACTGTTTGGGATGAGCACAGTTCGTCCTTGCTGAACTGTGCCCAAACCGTTTGGGACGAGTGAGCCTTATCTGCAAGACATATTTTTTCCCATGAGTGTTCTTGTTTCTAGGCCAGTTCATGTGTCGCTTCACAGATGGCAGCACTTGCTTGGCCGTTTTTTTTAACCGCCATTTCACAATTTTTAACTATCTGTGTTGAGAAATTGATGAGCAATGATGGTGACACCTGCATTGCTCGTGCATAGTCGCGAAAAGGACACCGTCATGGTACAGCTCTTCAGGCGCTAATTATTCAAATACCAAAGTTTACGTTGATGACTTGACGTGTTATATTAGCCAGTTTCTCAAATAATACATTATTTCACGAAACATGAAAAATATAGCTAACAGGCAATGGGAGAGTAAAATTTGTTATGCTAATATGAGCTAACTTAAACTTGATTTTTTTTTTTTTGTCAATCAAGACATGCCTTTTTGGAAGCAAATTATTTTAGATCAAAGATTCAAATGTAGACACCTTTAGCCAGAAAGCTTCTAAAAAAAAATTCAACAGTTAAGGAGTTAAAGATGCCCCTACGCCGCAGAGAAGTTGAGCTTCAGCTATGTTGTTGCAGTTACACAAAGGTCTATATTGAACGCTTTCCCCCCCTCGTTGTGCAAGGAGAAAAGCAGACAGTGCACGTACATCTATTGCAGACAAACAGGTTCTTGCTGCTGCTGACATGACCACATGTAGGTAATGATGACACAACTAATGCTGGAGAAACTGAAAAACCCGAAGAGGAACGTGGCACTGTTTGTCTATGCTGTGGCACGTCTATTCCTCATAGCACTGCCACATTCGGCATGGTTGGTCATGACGGCATGGTGAACTTAATGCACATGTTTACTTGAAATGTAAAAAGATACTGTAGGAGGAGTAGCAGCCCTTTAAGGGGAGGTGCTACTCGGACACTTTTTTTTTTAACGCACAACTTAGAGTGACGAAATACTGGATGTTAATTTACAAACTTATTTCACTGATTTAAACTACCTGTGATGCTATATAGCGAGTTGCCTAGATTTTGTTCTCTATCATCAAAATGAGCAAAACATGGGCCTTTTTGCCTCCATTTTTTCCATCGCATGACTCATTTCCCGTATATATGAACCATTACCGGCTCATTTTCCTCCATACCAATCGACTATAAAATTGTAGAAAGTCCAATCAAAGCTCATTGATTTATATTTCACAGAACCAGACAAAATGTCTGAGAATGCTAAATTATCGCAAGTAGTAAGAAAACAATAAACAAATGTTTGTTACAACAACACAGTTTCAGTTTCGTGATTAATACATACTGTAGTTATTTTGCATAAGAGCAGTGTAAAAGATCCAGTTTTCATCATCCTGTGGCTTCATTTTCAATGTGAACATAGCGCCAGACTCCCGTGTTAAATTAGACCAAAACATGCTCTGCACCCCTTCCCGATTACATACCGCCAACACCACACATACGTGACAATAGATCTTTTGCATGTAACGGTTGGCAACTGATAGTTCATCACGATGTAGCAAACGGGTTCTACTCCAAGTTTCCGAGCACAGCTGAAAGCTTTTCATCATCAACGTCCACTTTGTTTGAGTGTCGTGGCATTACGCGAGCATTGCATGAAGTTAAAACAAGCTGCTGAGTGCCAGATCAGCATGTGGACACAACCGTGGTCATTAAAGGGACACTAAATTCGAATAACAATTTTCGTCAGAATGAAAGCTCAATGCATGACGTCAAAAATGAGAATATTATCAACAGCAGTGCCCTACTTACCCAGAAATTAAGGTAAATGCATGAGAACACATGCGCTGCACGTAGGACATTCACAGAATGATTCCGGAGACGTGAAAGGTACCGCCTACAATTAATCACTAGTAATCGAACTAGCTGCACTAAATAAAGAACTTTCCGTGCATCAAGAGATGTAGTAAAATGCTCCTTGTCCGTTTCTGTTTGATTCATGGAAAAGAGAAATGTCGGACGATACTCTGGGGAATGGCAGGAGTGGTTCGAAAATTCAATTTTCGCCTGGTTAAACTGGACATGTCGTGCCATCTAGCGAGGCCCAGTTGAACCAGAATACGTCTGCCATCTCGGAGCTAATGGCAAAAAATTGATTAATGGCCGTTGTTGCTGCCGTGGCTCCTGCCGCTTTCGTTCTGTCTACTAGTGTCAGCGACCGCGCAGTAAAGCAGGGCAATGTTGTGCACGGCAACAGTGACGTAAGACGGTCCACTTCTTTAGGTGGGTAATTCTAAGTTCGCTAGCTTGATGCGGACCACTGAAAGTGACTTTATTTCAAAATAAGCACTTCCTTGGCACAAAAGTAACACTACAAGGTTTCTGGACCGGTATTTTAACAATCAATTTCGTCTTAATAGTTGCCTTTAGTGTCCCTATAACAGATGAAGATAGCGACACGGACAGCACTGCCTCATTTTGGTCATCCGTGAATGCGGTTTTCAAACTTTTGCTTTCAAACATTGATGGCGTTTCGTGCACAATGCATTCCGCACATTAACGGTTTGTGGCCAAATATGAAAGAGTTAACAAGATTGATGACATTAAACAATACATATGCTGGCCGGGATCAGGAAACACATTTGAATTATCCAATTTTCCTAACTAATGAGGGTTAGATTAACAAGATTTTACTGTAAAATGTGTTAATGACGGTGAAAATTTGAAACATGGGAAGCCTTAATATTTTCAAACTGTTGTAATCGGCTATTTGAAATTTTTAATAAGAATATATTTGCCATATCAAAGTGTAAAGACGGTAATGGCACTCTTTACAAGATGGAGAAAACATTCAAAATATTTCAGCCAAATTCGAGCACAATATAAATACTCTATAAAAAGGAACAAGTAAAATAAAATTTTATAAACTGCATTTCAAAGGTGAAAGAAAAATTTCGCTTGTGTGGCAAAGACACATTGCAATAAGATAGGTATGCTTCTTGTTTTTTTTGCTTTGTTTTTAGCAATAGCCATAAAAAAATCGACTAATAAAATAAGATCCCCAAGCAGAGCCGATGCTGGCCCTGCTTCCTGTGCTCTTGGGCTATCAGATGTGGCCTTCCTGATGTAAGAATTGCACACATGACTGGCGAACTTGCACAAATAACAAAATTAAGACAACCAAAAAAAATAAACAGCACAAAAATTAGCTTACACTTGACGAACATATTCAAAGCTGTACCTGTGAACGCCACTGTCTCCACGTTTTTTTTTTTTTCCATTCATTCTCTTTAATGCCACACAGCACACTCACATCGTCCTCTACTTGTAAAACTCGTGCTCGGACTCGTCCTTCTTGATGTTGTTCTTGTAGCCCTTCTCGAAATCCTTGGCCAGAACCACGTACCGATTCTCCCGCACAGCATGCATGCCGGCCTGCACAAGCACAAGAGGCAGAGTGCATGATGTGACACATGTAGAAAAAACGCCAGCCCAGCACAGAACTCGCAGCACAGTCACAGCGAAAGCTAGCAGAGCGTCCTTTCTAAACACTCTTTGGTTAACTGCTACAAGCACACTGCTGGGTACCAACTACGCCATAAAAGTCATAGTTTTTGTGTAGTAGGCGAGCTTTCACTATGCTATTCTTTGTCATTCCTTGGAGAAGCGTGGTATCCGCAACACACTTGCAAGGAATTTTGTGCACGTTTTTATGCAGCGGCTGACGACGGGGAAATTATACCTGAAATGGGTTGGAGCATTGAATGACTCACTCGTTATGCAATTCGCATTGTGTGATGCCTGGCTATATCTTTGGTGTTCTAAAACGCTTTATTACACCTCGTAACGAGATTCCTTTCCAGACATCAGGTTGCCTAAGGCCAGTTTAGAAACGAGTTCCAAAAACTGGCCTGGCTCATCGGTAGAATATTGAGCTGGCACGCAGGGGACCCGGGTTCGAATTTCATTGTGGCATTGGTATTTTTCATTTATACTGAGCTTTTCTTTCTTTGGATACTGGTTACCGGCACCGGCGGCGGACAACTACAGTGCCGCGCGTGACCTGTGTGCTGATCTCATAACAGCTTTCCCTGTAATAACACATAAAGCAATGGCTAGCCAAAGTCAACACTTTTATTAAACAGCAGCTTTAGTATTATGTTTTTATGCCACCACAGAAGTTGCTTCAAGTTCACTTCCAGCCTCGTCTAACCTGGCTGTGCCGTTTATGGCTGACATATGCTTTTGCATTGAGCTTGCAAAAGCAACACACAGATACAATCTAACCCTGCTATAACAGTACTAAATGCAGTTCAACACTTTATGCAACATATTGTAATTGAGTTTTAACATATCCTTTTGATGTGCCAAAAGCATGTTGTGCAAAAATGCCGAATACTTCATCAAAAGGAACTGCACTTTTGCAGCGCTTAAGCAATGCAGCAAAATAAGAGCCAATATTTTATGGTATATCTAATCATGCATCAGTTACATACAAAAAAGTTGTTGCTAGAGCTTTTAGCACACACATTTCAGTCTCTTGAAGTTTGACATATCTGATGTCCAGTGGAACCAGCTGGGACCTACTTAACAGAGGGGCCGAAAACACACCGGCCAGGGAAACGCCCCACACACCCTGCTCTTTGTCAAACCCGTGCACCGGCAACCCGTCACCCAGTTTCAATGTGTCGGGGCAAACTAAAGTGACCCAACATGTAAACATCCAGGTTTAAACTGTAGTTGAAACCACGCAAATAGAACAGGTGTGGAACACTGCTTGCCTTGCCTTGGCTCGACTTTCACCAAACCATTGGACGCTTGTGTGTGCGTGTGTGTGTGTGTGTGTGTGTGTGCGCACGATTTGAGGAAGCTCTGAGCGATACTGTGACGCCTGGCCAGTGCACAAACAACAGACTAATTATTTATTTATTATTTTTATTCCTGTGGTGCATGAAACGCCTGCCCTGTGTCAAAAGGGAATAGCAACAATTACTTACTAATTATAGCTACTGCCTCGTGAAATTTCAATGCACACCTTTGCATCTTTTTCTGTCATTTTCTTTGTATGTTGTTTTTTTTTAATTCGTAAGGTTGTCCTAAAGAACATTAGGCTTACAAAATGTGTTTGTGTACATATTTCCACATATTTAATACAAGAAGCCATAGCACAACAACTCAGTGGCTACATTTGTCCAGTGGGTTAGGTGGAAATGGCAGATTATATCAACTAGGCTTTGCTATTTTCAGTTTAAAGAAGGCAAAAGCAAAATGGTTGGATACCATGCCAACAACAAACTAAAAACAAAGCTTTACCATCTCTACTCAACTTGATAGCAAAATTTGTATATACAGTTGTAGAGCCGAATTCAAAACTACCATACAGCATGTTGTCTGCAGTCCTTCAACATTATTCGAAACCAATGAGAGTGCTTTAGAAGAAAATAATAATAAAAACATGCCCAAATTGTCGGTGTGTGATTGTACTTAGCATTATGTGAAAAGCTTGTCACCAAATGTGTCTGGCGGCATGTATGTGCAACTGTAGCGACTATAATGCAACATTTGGGCTTGCGACGAAATTACTGCGTGCTGTTAATTGGAAGAAAAGAAAGGATGTGCAGGCTGACACAATCATACCCTCACAACTCGTAGTTCTAATACAAAGCAGTTATTCTACAGAAAGCGGTGCACGTCAAGAAAGACATGTCCAGTGAAACATTCGATGCGAGACTCCCACGCATGGGTGGTTATTCGAACGCTTCAAATATTTACATGAGTATTACAGTACTGAAATTTGGTTCAACAAAAATTTTAATTATTTCAGATTTTCAGGAATTCGAAATGAACAAGTAGACGTACATTTGACCGCATGTAAACTTCTGTAAAAGTGGTTTCAGCGCAGCGTGGGATTGCTGTGCTGTGAAACGACCTACCAAAGCAAAAATTTGTACTGCCGTGAAGCCACAATTTAAGGTTAAATCAATTACTGCCTTCACCTCGCTTAACTATTTTGTGAAATTTGAAAGCTCGTAATACAGGATTATATGTGCCAAGTATAGTAAATTTCGTAGAGTAATGTAATGTATTTTACCTTATGGCTTGCACCATGCTGCTATTAGAACCAAGAAAGTGACATAAGTGCATGCCTAGTTCTAATTCTTAAAGATATTGTGCAAGTTGGTTAGGCTATAATAAAAATGCAGATTTTTCTTTAAATAATGTTACATGTAAATTAGAATTCTTCAAATCGTAATTATTAAACCAAACCTCAAAAGAACTTGTGCATGTTGGTACATACTGTTCGCACACCTCTAAAGATTTCCGTAACTGCAGTACTACGTCCGAAACATATTATTGAGAGAAGCTTTATGCACCCAGGTGCATTAATGAAGCTGTAGAAATTAAACCTCAGAAGGTAACCCTCCATGTTGCAAGCCAAAGTCGAGGCAACTGCATACCTCCTGGCATATGGCATTGATGTCGGCACCCGAGATCCGGTCTGGCCGTGCCACGTAGTCCTCCAGGTCAAGCTCATCGCTGAGATTCATGCGGCCCGTGATTGTGGAGAAGATTAGGCGCTTCTGACGCCGGTCTGGCAGCGGGAACTCGATCTTGCGGTCCAGCCGCCCCGGACGCAGCAGTGCAGGGTCCAGTGTGTCCGCACGATTTGTTGCCATGATCACCTGAACATGTGATACGGAAAGTTGACAAATTCTGCACAACCTATGCAAAGCAAACGCTAAGGTACATGCTACCAACACTATTAAATGAGCTTGCAAAAAATTATATAGATGTAGACATGCTGCCCTTGGATGAGCTACAAAGCATACACTGTATTTCACATCTATTTCAGCTGCCAGGACTGTTTGCAATGCTTGGCGCAGACCACACCGCAATGTTGCAGAAGCTTGACAATTGTTTAACATAATTCTGTTAAGATTACGTGCAGCATGCAAATAGTCTGGCGCTTACGTGGCCACCAGGCTAACACTGGATTCTTCCATAGTAAATGTATAAAAGTCGGCACACTTTACTGCTAACCAGTTTTTTGACAGCCCCAACACTCCGTTCGCCACTATCAGTGTACAGTGTGTATTGCTGTAAAGTGAGTTTTAATTTCCCAGGCACAGGTACGCCCAACGAAAGTTTCAACCAGAACACACCAACTGCTGGCTTCATCAATGTCACAACCCCGTGACAATATGTAGTGAAATTTTCAGGCTTGAGAAAATATTCGGGAACATAAAATATTCAAACGAATATTACAGTATTCGAATGGGCTTTGATACATATTTAAACTATTGGAAATTTCAAAGTATTCTAAATAAAGAAATAGGTAGGTGTGTCCAGATAAGATTGAACACGAGGTTTGGATCACCATTCCACATAGTGATGAACTTTACCGTGTACTTAGGCATTAGAGCCAGAATAATAATTTTGAACTTATTTTTAATAAAAAAAAACTTTTTCTCGCTAGAAAAAAATCTACATACATATTTTTGCAGCGAAAAGCACTTTTCCACCAATTTGACGATTTCTGAATTATGAGTGCACTCATGTAAAGAACGGTGCACTTCTTAATCACGGTGTTTATTCCTCTCAAAGAATAAATGATAGAGAATCTTATGAGTCAATTGCTTTTCCTATTGAAAAACTTCAAAAGAAAAAATAACACCACAAACAAGGCAAACCACTCAAGATACCTGTAAGAGCATTGCTTGCACTCCGAGATCATGAAAAACAAAGGTGTTGGTCTGAAAATCTACAAATTTGCCTTGTGAATGGCTCAGTTTTTCATGTGATGATGCATGGGTGGAAGTCATGGGCAGTGTGACAACATAACGGGAGAAAGCAGAGCTTTGAAAATGCACAGTCCTGAAAAGCTCTTGACATGTGAAAAAAAAAAAAAAAACAATTATCTCGGTTACAAAAGTGATTACTCCTGGATGTGCATTTGGAACAAAGGTTATGAGATAATTGTTAGTGTTTTAAGTCCCAAAACTACAACATGATAATGAGGAATGCCGTAGCAGAGGGCTCTAGAAACCTAAACTGCCTGGGGTTCCTTAAGATGCACCTAAATCTAAGGATACTGGCCTATAGCACTTTACCTTCATCAAAATGCAGCCACCTTGGCCGGGACTAGATTCTACGACCTTCACGTACAAAGCTTCACGTTCTTAGTTCAGTCACATCATGAGGGCTGCCAGTTCGATGGAGAGAAAATTAATGCTAGCCAAAGCGGAAGGTAAGAAAAAAGAAAAGGAAAATTGAGGTCCCATACCTGAGATAGTGGGCACTTATTCTTCAGGAAGGAGGAAAACGTCTACCAGGTCATTAAAGAATTTGTACTAAAGTGATATCAATACACTTATGGTGTCATCAGAAGCCATCAGCAATTTGACAACACCAAACAACAGCAATTAATACAAGACAGCAGGCACCAGAAATGAAGGTTTACAAAATGTCACACGTGCTATGGGAACAACCCACCTTGACGTTGGTGGTCTGGTCGAAACCATCCATCTGATTCAGCAGCTCCAAAAGGATTCGCTGCACTTCTCGATCAGCTGCAGATGACAAGGCATGTTGACAGATAATAAATAAATAAATAGTAAAAAAAACACAGCTTCTTCTGCAGTTTAGTTCCAGGTTACATAGAGGCAGGCATTTCACGTTGACGAGGGTCAAAAAGCTCTAATAGTACAATGCTGCTTGAAACACTTCGCTTTCCAGTTTGCTTAATATTTAGCATTTGTGTGGGTACGCCCAGTGCCTTGAATTAGAATGGTGCAAATGTGTGAGCCATGATCTGAGACACAAGGAGACTGGCTACGGATGCAAAGAAATATTAAAGGGGAGTTGGCATTAGAAGCTGCCTTTTCATAAAAAAAAAGGATAAAAATCTGTTTCTTGTGTTGTTGGCGCCTTTTCTTGCTTTGTTGTGTTGGCGTCTTTTTTTTCTTAGGTAACAACGTGGCAATGGGAATGGTAAAACTGGTCAAAATGTTCAAGATTTTCATTATTTTTCTCCAATCCTGAGACCATGTTTTACATCATGGTGAAATATCAGACCAATATAAGTTGTAAAACTTGAAAAATAAAGTATTTTACTGGTCGCCTATTGTCAAAAGCTATGAGAAAATTGGGCGTTATAAAATGCAAACCTGCAGTTTTCCCTTTGCACAGTGCCACCATATTGTATCATTGTAAAGAGGACAGATTGGAGGTCGAGATAGCCAGTAAGCTGTTTTTTTTTCTTATATAAAATAAAGCCAGCTCTCTTCCGAATTGTGTTTTCTTAGCT
Source organism: Rhipicephalus microplus (assembly GCF_043290135.1). Classification (NCBI taxonomy): domain Eukaryota; kingdom Metazoa; phylum Arthropoda; class Arachnida; order Ixodida; family Ixodidae; genus Rhipicephalus; species Rhipicephalus microplus. The sequence goes on from NC_134703.1 coordinate 28,328,526, forward strand.
TCCAGCTCCTATTTATTTGAGCTCCGTTTTCTCATCTTTCACTTTTTGAGCAGTTGCTGTCAGTCATCCATGGGCAATTTCGCAACAAATGTAGATATAGGCTGCACTTAGATCCAGAGACATTAGAGAGTGCCACAAAGCTGTCTATACTTGTGGGCGTACCTTACAGATCTTTATTATTTGCTTTTTGCAAAAGTTGTTAGTAAAACAGTATGCCCGGGCCATTTTAAAAATTTTTTGTGCGTTTGATTTGAGTATTAATAATAAACCAATAGCATTACAGCACGGAATGGGCCCTTGTGAACATCCTCCTGCAAGAATTTTGACTAACTTATGTCTAATTAATCAATTCATTTTGGGATAGCAACGAGAGTCTATCAAGTGTTGTAACTCATAAACTACATTAGATAGTTCAGAACTGATTTTAGTCATGATATCAGCACAACAAATGACATCTGCACGCCAAATTTCATCACATTATCTCCATAAATAACAACTGCAACCAAATTTTACTTTGGCAAAATAGGCTCGGAATGCGTAGTATATGTTGGGTAAACAATGATAATGACCGTGAACAAGGTTTCAATGGCGTATTTCCTTGGTAATCGATGCTCTATTGTTAGTTAGCAGATGACGTGAAGCTCTGGCGGTGTGCCCGGGCAAATCGGACACAAACGAAAATGACGTCAATTGGAGCTCACCAACACTTGTAAGCAGAACTCCCTGCAGCCGCATCTATTCCTTTCGTGCGTGATGCTCCTCTACGAGCGGATAATTAAACGGAGTTAATTCCTTTGTAGTACGAATTGCGGCACCGTAGGCTGCTAGAACGTATATTACGCCTGGGACCAGTTTTCACGCTTTTACGTAAAACGTGAAGCTCCAAAAGCTGTAGGTTATCGAAGTCCGGACAAAAGGAATGGAAGGTATAGAAGAGCGTGGTGCGTTATGCGGCACACTTCAGAGATATTGAATATAAATACGAGCGGTGTCTTTCCGCCGAAATAGTATAGAAATTGAAAAGAATGTTGAATACTGACGCAGTGTCTTGAATATTACACCATGGCAAACACAAAACAGCAGAAAGCCCCAACAGGCATCAAACTTCATGGCGACCGGAGTTCAAAAAAGCGCTGGCGACAAAATGTATTTGACAGCTTTATTATAGTGTAAATTCTTGCATTAGCGTGTTTCGCTCGCTAAATTATATCGCAACACCATTCCAAAACGAAACCAGCAAAACGACGCCGCGAGAAGTGCTAGACAAGCTGTGCCATCTATTATTGCATGATCAAAGCTCCAAAAGCAGATCGGCTCGCTTCGATTTGCCAGTAGTCAAAGCAGTGAAGTTCGGCAAAATGTTATGTGCTCAGTTCAAAGCAGTTTAAGCACATGACCGTATTGTAAGAAAACGAATCGTGCCATGTTAGGTTTAATATAAACGTTTTGGGCGCATTCAGACAAGTATTACAGAAATGCAGGGACGCTTTCGGTAGACACGAGAGTGTGCGAAATGGAGCATCAGTATTGAAAACAACCCTGTGTTATCATCTGTAGTTATCAACGCATCGATGACATCCGAAGCGCGTGAGCGAACGGCATCATTTATTGTGAACCAGCAAGTTCATCAGAACAGCAGGACAAGATGGTAGGCGCGAAGAGGGCAGCCTATATTTACATGCACTCTTTAACGAGCCTTTGTGATCATGTATCCTTCTCAGTGCATGTTTACGTTGCTTGCTTTTTCGTAACCATTTAAAGAGAAAACACAGGGGTGCAGCTGCGAAGCCCATACTTTGGAGCGCAGAGCAGACGATTCGCCTTGATCGGTCGGTCAGTCAAGCTACTGCGTACATCACTTCCGGTCAGATGTAGTGGCGTAGTTATTTCTAGTTTCGGTATCAAAAATTGCATTGTTGGTGAGTTGTTTTCTTGGGTAAGCACTTGCATTTCGAAGGTGAAATTCGGCAGGTAGCACTGCCTCCATCTAGACTGCCTAGGCATAAATCAACTTTGTGAGGAGTGCACAATTTAGTTGTTTAGGGCCTCTAAGAAAAGCACGTCAAAAGGTGGCATTGTGTATTCTTGTGTACTTTCTGTGTTATCATCATCATTTTTAACTTCTACCCTGCCAACAATAGTCCATTCTCTAGTGTGAGCTAGTTCCATTTAATGCCGGCGAACTTGATTTTGTCACTCATCCAACTGTCTTTTGTCCTCGCTGACATCTTCCATCCATTCGTATCCACTTAATCCATATGACTTATTAATGATTTCTTGTCTTTTGCATTACTTGACCAACCCGGGTCTACTTTTTCTCCCTAATGTCAGCTAAATGTCAGCTACTCAGATTGGTGCTCTTATCTTTTCTGTTTTCATGCATGTGGCATGGTTCTTAACTTAAATTAGTACTATAGCTGTATACAATGCAAATTTTACTTTTTTTGTGTGTGTGCGCTCTCATGACAGTTGCCATTATATTTCACCAACTAGGATGTGTATGTGTGTGTTGTTATAGTATTTATTACTTATCCAAAATTTATGGCTACATTCTACAATAGTCTCCAAAAAACATGTGCCAAAATTTAATATATGAACAATGATATACCTCAAACCCTTCATTGTTGTTATATGCTTGTTTTAGTCCAAGGTTCCACTCCGTAAAATTTCTTCACGCCACACCGAATAACCAGGAGAGGAGAGTTAAATGGAGAAAAAGTCGACATGTGCGCACCTCCAGTCTGTGCATCGAAGCGTTTGGTGGCGATGGCGTCGATCTCATCGATGAAGATGATGGCAGGCGCATTCTCCTTGGCCAATCTGAATACATCCCGCACCATACGAGGACCCTCGCCTAGGTACTTCTGTACGAACTCCGAGCCCACGACTCGGATGAAGGCGGCTGCACAACAAGTAGGGCATAAATGATGCATCTTATTTCTTCTAGCAATGCACTGCAATCATGGATAGTTTGAGTCCTATACACTCAGTTACAACCAAAAAAAAAAAAGTAAGCTCTGCCCACAGAACCACAGCCCTTCACCAGTGAAAGACAGTTGGCACTAGCTAGTTTCTACTTGACAGAGTTTTACAAATAGTAAATTTCAGGTTCAAAGCAAACAGTGAGTTTGATGAAAACTTCGAATCAAATTTGAATGATATATATCAAATAGCACATAACAAAAAAAGAGCATTTGTCATGACCCGACTAACCCACACAATCCTTTTTTTTTTTTTTATTGAAACAGGCGTGTGAAAAAGTCACTCTTTTTGGTTCAAGAGAAATAGAAGCAACTATTAATGGTAGCGCTTTCAGTCAAATGCAAATGATAACCAGTAAAATATGTTTTTAAAAATTCACTATGCTTAAGGCATATAAGCACGTATAGTAATCTTTTAAAATTAAAAGTTATAAAGCCATATGAGAGCTCATCATGTGAAAGTAACATTCGCGGCAGCACAAATTTGCCCTCAATAGCTGTCTTCACAATACAGCACTCGTCTATCGCAGTAAAACCACCTTCATAGAGAGTTACATGCGAAGCACGCACCGGTGGTGTGATGCGCAACTGCTTTGGCCAGCATGGTCTTCCCACAGCCAGGTGGACCATACATAAGCACACCACGGGGTGGGTCAATGCCGATCTGCTTGTACAACTCGAAATGGGTCAGGGGTAACTCCACAGCCTCTCTGATCTCCTGCTTCTGGATGTCCAGGCCTCCAATATCTGCATACTTGATGTCTGGCTTTTCATCTGACCAAGAGGATGAGAAGAGAATGCTATGTAGTGAAAACTGCACCAACTAGTCATTGATCTTTGGTGTTGATTGATTTGTGGGGTTTAACGCCCCAAAACCACCATGTGATTATGAGAGACGCCGTAGTGGAGGGCTCTGGAAATTTTGACCACCTGGGATTCTTTAACGTGCCCTCAAATCAGAGAACAAGGGCCTACAACATTTCCGCCTCCATCGGAAATGCAGCCGGGATTCAATCCCGCGACCTGCGGGTCAGCAGCAGAGTACCTTAGCCACTAGACGACCACAGCGGGGCAATATCTGGGGTTTCAAATGCTAAAACCACAATATCATTGAGACACACTGTAGTGGAACACAACAAATTAATTTTCACAACCTGGTGCGCTCATTTGCACTTTCCTGCTTGTGCTTATGACCATTGCCAGCCTGCTATAGACAATTTCAAATTTGAATTTCTGGGGTTTGAAGCATGGCTGGACAGCTAGTATCATCTAGCAGGTAAGATACTACTCTTGCCATTTTGATTGCTTCTTTTTGTTTTCCTAATGTGTGTTTTCTTAATGCAAATTAAAGCTACACACTTTGCGACATGTTTCTGTTTTATAAAATGTATATAGTCTGAAAAAGTTTTATGCTGCATTTACGAAGTACTCAAAACAGTAAGAAGGAAAAGATAGAAGCTTGGTAAGAAAAATATCCATGAATAAGGGTTATGCGCTTGAGTCTACATTAAAAAAAAAAGACCTTTTTACATGTGGCGACTACATGCTGTGAATTTCATACACTATGGGTGCCCTCCCAAACAACCACGGACTTCTTTCTGCCAAGCAACAAGCTGGAAGTGCGCTTGTACCTATTCTACCGGTAGGTGTCTAGTAGCAACAGTTCCCTGCCTCTGACAGAGGCGGCGAACACTCGACTATTTTCCCAAGTCTATGGCGGGTTAATGTGCACCCAGGTATCTTTACAGAACCTTATGGGGGCCACCTTTCAAGATGGATGCCCATGAACAACCAATCGCCAAGTCAGAGCATTTCTCTGCTCCTTAGGAAAAATCGGTAGGCTTCCAGTTGACACAAAGAATCGAACCTGATATTTATCACACTGAAAGCGGACACGCAACCATGTAGTCAGTAATTAGTAACACATGTGCGGCAGTATGAGGCATGGCTACGTGGTTCAAATTACATGTCTGATGCTCTAGTATTGGCATGCGTAATTCGAAGGTTGTGGCCCCTCGCCTAAATTGGTAGAGCATTGAACGTGTAATTCAAATGTAGTGTTCAGATCGCACTAACAGAAAGTGTGATGTTTTCATCCCCTTCAATTTATTCCAATTTACATTACAATTAGTACACTATGTGTTAAAGAGAACAAATAATGTTATGCATGCTTTTCCTGGCCTAACTGTTTGTTCAATTCATATTGTTGACTGGATGGATGAGCCCCTCAGAAAAAGGTCCCATTCTTTCGTTCATTATTGACTTCGTCAGAAAATGCTGTTCCATCTAGCACAACACAAATGTAGAAGACTTGTACCGCAACTAAAGAATCAATAACTCAATAGTACAAACCAGCACGCAGCATGGAGATTGAGCTATCAGCCTCCGGGGGCAGGACGTCAACAAGTGCATTGCTGTGCTTGTGGAGTGCCACTGAGGCACTGGGCTTGAGCAGCTCACGATCTAGCGTGGACAGGATGCGCACATAGTAATTGGAACCTGTGGTGGAGCCCACAATGCCCGTGTGTGGGTCCACAGCCTCGAGGAACTGGCCAATGACCAGCGGTACGCTCTGAATGCGCTTCACTTCCTCCTGGGCATGCAAGTATTCTTTCTTCAAGTTGCGTTGCTCATCCTTGATGTATTCCTCCTGAACTGCCAGGAACTCCAGTTGACGCTCCAATTTCTGCAAAGAGACAAGCAATAGTTGTAAAAAAAAACTGAGGCAGCTATGCACTAGTAATGTGAGGACTGATGTCCTTTGTTTTTCCTCCTCCTCACCCTCGCATCACACACCTTCACTTACGTTTTCCTTTCCCACACCCTTGCTATATTGTAGTATACATAGCTATGCTATGCTTTCCAACTCTCTCTCTTTCTTCCTGTATTCTCTATTTCTCTTTATCTCGTTCTCAATCACATGGTTCCCATAAATGTTTGCTCTGCTACAGTGCCTGGATAGCGTAGTGGTTACAACACTCGCCTACAGCCCATGGGTTGCTAAGCAACACACTCCACTAATGCATCAGGGCTCGGAAAGTTTTTGCACATAATCACGCACCTAACATTGAGCTTGAACAGCTCCAGAGTGAAGTTTTGCAGCTATCATGTACTGTGGGAATCAATGTTTCCTTATGTATTTTGTAGGCTATCCCGAGTCACTCGAAGTTTCTCTGATGTATAAGTAAATGGCCCTGCAACACTTTTGAACATCATCAGAAACTGTGAATACGCGAGCTGAATATTATAGCACAATACATGGCAGAAAATTTACAATTACATTTCAAAAATGGCTGGAAATCGCCCTTTTCTTTCTGCAAATTAGGTCAACGACGGTGCCATCTATGTCACTGGAGCAAGGACACATTCATTGACTGATTTGAGCATTCTTGTGATGCATAGTTACCATGGCCGTCACAGGATGCCACCACATACTGGCAATATGCTCTGTAGTGTGCCAGACTTGTACAGTAGCAAAACTAGCACACTCATAATCACATAAGTGAGCCAAAGCAGTCAAAGAAGCAAAAGAAAAGGAAACCCCTTTGCCATGCCCTCTCTTCCCGAGTAGCAATCAGCGTGCTCAGCACGATAAAAATAGAGTAAAAACGGTTAAAGCATATCACAAGTACCAGTAACTCCACTCGTACTTGACAGAGTTCAAAAATTTTTACAGTAATTGATTCCAGAGTTGATGAACTCCAATAGTGAGGTCGTTTGATTATCATTGAAAAAGTGTTGCAGGGCCCACTTGATGCTCAGAGAAGCTTGGCAAGGCTAGGGTTGGCCCCTCAGATAAATTGCCTGATGATCAGCAACACATGCATACCTGACCTTCCTCCCACCTAGACATACACGCAATTCCTGTATGTGCAGAAGTCTCCCATGAGCTAAGAGAGACTTCAAGCCCTGCACCACCAACAATAAAAACAACTGAGTTGTATGTAGTGGGTTGAGGCGTAAAGGCTTGGTAGAAACAAGAACTTTTATTTTTCGGAAAGCCTTGGAATTTGAACCTTGATCTACTTCTCGTGAAGATCTTGCTCCCACTCTGCACTTACTGAACTAAGTTGGTAGAGGGAAGTCCTAACAGAAAGTTGAGGACCTGCACGTTTGCCAGCAGACATATTTTCAAATCACATGGCTCTGTGATAGGAATGTACTCGTGAGGGCAGAGGGAAACATACATCAAGGAAAGAGCTTGAATGAAACAAATCTCGCCGAAACCAACAAGCAGCTCAATGACACTTAAAGAGGCCCTGAACCACTTTTCGAAGTAATCATCGAATGACCCCTCTACTAATCTACTGCCTCATGACTATATTGCCGTAAAAATTTTTCAAATCTGTCAAGTACGAGCAGTTACTGATATTTTCTGCATGCTTTGAGCACTCTCTCATTTCTCTTGTCCAGACAAGTACACAGGAGGCTAACACAGAGAAGAATCGCATGTGGAAGAAAAAGTTACATCAGTGCGAACATGACATTGAGTGCATATGATCAAACGTGATCGATTTCTCAAACTGTGGCTGCACCGCACGAGTGTGGTTCACTGTGTAATGTTAGCAGACTACTGATCGAGACACCGGCGCATGGCGACACTCACGGTTTATGTCAGCTATTGGAACAATGGCAGCAATCTGCTGTAGTATAACATACAGCAGACATTCTGCCCACCCAAGAGAGTGAATCCAGGCCTCTGTACGAACAAAGCACAATTGAGGAAATTGTAACTTTGTGCTCTGCTTGGAAACGCTCCTTGCCATGACAACATGGCTCAACACATACGACAGGCAGCAGAAACACCATAACCACAATGAATGGTAATTGTTATTGTGAAGCATTACACTAGACGTAAATCTAATAAACAGCTTTACTATATAATAGTTACGCAAACGTTATGCTGCTTCTCAAGACAGGCTAGCTGAATTATATTAACAATACCTTATACTTGATGTAGAAATCCTCGCCATCTTGATCATCCGTGCCAGGCAACTTGGGTTCCAAGTTCAGCACCTCCTCCTGCAACAAAACATTACACGTCAGTGCTTTCTTGCTCTGTCACAATGATGATGTGATGCAAGGGCACAGGTCTTGGTAGAAGAAGGACGTCATTTTGCATATCGAATGTAAACTGATTTTGCAGCACCGAAATGGTGAGGAAACTGAGTCAGGGAGCCTGATGACTGTCTTCTGTGCAATGATGCCGGCTGATGATTACGAGTAGCGATTAGGCAACTCGGGCAGGAGGGCATTAAAACGTAATTTTAAGCACACATCGCATCACAAAGCATGCGTTAATAGGAAGTCATGCAAACAGCGCGAAACTTACTGCTTGGTGACAGAGGAGAGGGAAAGTACGGCAGTACGAAAGTATTCAGGAATGTCCTAAGTTTAAGTCCTGAAATTGAGAAGCTTGCGGTGGTACGCAAACTATGACACTGCAATACTGGTCGTTTCAGTAGACGTATAACCTTAGACTTGCAATCTGGAAGGGTAATAGTGCAAAATCACGTTAAACAGATTCATTCAGAGCGGGACAGTGACTCGGCTTCTCACACCACCAGCGCTTTCAAGTGGTACATAAAACCAGACCGACCAAGAAGTGCCGGTTGATCGAGTTTGCGTGGCTATATTAGTGGAGTGTTTGTCTAGAATGCCACACAATTTATAAAAATAAACTGCTCACCTTGTCGGGCACGATGATGCCAATATCTTCCATTTCACCAACACTCGCCGCCGCAAGCGCAAGTCACTTTCCGCGAGGTGAATGATGCCAGACTTGGAGCACCATGGCTTCGTATTTGGCGAAGCCGTTGGCAATGCGTACTCAGTGTGCATTTTATGCATATTTTTGGTATATCACATAAATACTGTCATATTTATTTTTTTATGCTTTAATTAAAGCATAAGCACTAAAATAACCAAACAAGCAAATTTTTAACATTATTTGGACATTAGGCGTTTAGTTTGCGAGCTTGTTCGAGTATTCAATGTATCCAACCTGCGATCCAACCGACGCAAGTTTCGGCGCGCAAATAGCGAAAGCAACGGTGTCATAGCTTATCATAGCAACGACTGCGACGCTTTCGTGATCCACTACTTCCTTGCAGTCCCTCAAAACTATAGGACGTTTAGAGGTTGCCGTTTCGCAGCGACACGATGTCGCGAGACCCCGACGAAGTGGAGCGGGTGAGTCATGCAGCGTGCCTCAAAGCAGCCGTGCACTACACCGTGGGACGCATTTGCGATGACATGGCCGAGAAAGAAGGATGCCTTCCCGTGCAGCGCCAAACGGTGGCCGCTCTCACTGAACTGGTGCACCGCGAAGTGGGCCGTGTGGCTCGCGACCTCAGCATGCTGGCGATGCACTGTCGCAGAAGCACCGTGACTGCCGACGACGTGCTATTCGTCGCGAGAAACTCGGGCCCCCTGCACGATTACCTTCAAAGCCTGGTGCCTCCACCCAAAAAGACTGAGAGCAAACGTAAGGTTTCTGCAAAGGGACCCCAACAATGACGCGGTAATCCCCTCGTGGCATCGCCCGTACAAGTGCTGGCTTTCGTCAGTAGAACGAACAAAAGGTGTTCGGGGTCAGAAAACACAACCGCAGTTTCTCTCCTTTCTGCCGGTGATAGGTGATGGGGACCCTTTCTTTGCCTGGAGTAATGTTGGCGCCTGTTCACGTCGACTGAGCGCGTGACTCTTTCTGCTCGACGGTTCTGAATGTCATTACAGCGACAGTTGTGTATGGTGCCCCAATGCAACAAATACCTCCTTTCTTGTCTCTGTGTTACAAGAGTATTGAATTCCTACAGAAAAATCCGGAAGATATCACACACTGCATAAATCGATGCAATGCAAAGCAGCCAGCTAAGAGCTGCATGCATCGCCTTGTCTGTCATTGAAGCAAATGAAACCATTCATTTCATGACATCTGGCATATCGCATGTTTGTCATGCATGTATGCATGTACACTCCAGTGAATACCATACTAATGAAACATATATTGTGGTATATACGGTGGAATTTCATTGATACAATTTTTTTTTATTCCACGCCAACGTTTTTTGGAAATAATGCATTTTCATGTGTTTAATGCGATTACATCTTGCCCCAATATTGCATAGCACAATCATAAAAAAATACCTTGGTAAAAAAAATTTTGAAACCTTTCCTTTTTTCTTCAGTATACTACGTCAAACAGCATTCCATCAAGCCACAATGTGCTCATTGCAGAGTGGCTGAGGCAGCAGCAGTGTCAGTTTTGCTGCCAAAATATTGCTGTCAACTGCAACTGCTGCATCTAATGGTGATGTGCCAGGCGATCCACTAGCGAAACATAATCAAATCTATAGAAAAAATGTATGCAGTGCTCTTCACATGCGACGACCTCTCATCCCGACCTGTCGCGATGCTCCACGCCTTTGTTTGTTCTCTTGCAGTTTCAGCGATGCTGCTGTTGCTCTTACACTTTTTTTTTTATTTCTCCTCTGTCAGCTTGTTGCTGTCTGTGGCATTACCGCCAGACGTGACAATTTCGAGGAAATGCAAGGCACTTGGGTTTTAGCACCAAAATTCACCTTGTGCGAGCATGGCCGAACTACATACAACCCATGCACGTTTTCCATCTAATCAGGCCATGTTCTGAAGTAACATTAGCTGTAAATTATACCAACACTAATGCAACATCGCCACATCGTCTGCCAGAGTATGCTGAATAATAGAATTGCACCATGTTCCACCATCATTACCCCAGTGGAGCGCACTAGTGTGGTGGCCAGCCCAGCCGAATGTGCAGCAGTGCTCAAGTGCGCAAAAAACACTATCAGTGCCATCAACCGGAGATGCATGCAAATAGTCAGGTCACGTAGCACCAATCTTTGTGCACATCAAGCTAGCGAACTGCCTCCGAGCACGCCACGACCGTCGCATGCTAGTCGTGCCGTACATGACATGCTTGCAATTATTTTCAAGTTGCCACCTGTCATTTATGTTCATCGTACAGTCGCATCGCACAATGCCACATGTAAATCAAGCTAACGAGCCGACCGCAAGCACACCATAAACATGGCGAGTAAGTCATGCCATACATGACATGCATGTCATAATTTTCGTGTTACCAGCTGTTATTTATATTCCTGATACGCATATACTAGTTCTTGTAGTCAAGAGTCCGACGGAATCCCGTCTGGTCGGGGACAAACATAGTGCAAAATAACAAAAACGCCGACCAAGGTGAAATACACAAAATACACAATAGCGCTGTCGCCTCATTTACTAATTCTTGTCATACCAATCTTGGTATATTATATTCATTTATTAAATGGTTACAGGCACCTCGAGACCATGCTATATAAATCATGGTGTACATGACAAGTGAAAGTCGCAGAGGTTTGCTAAAAAATGCTTCGCATTTAAGGGGTCCTGCAAAACAGCTTAGTCAGAAAACACTGGGGATCGGTACTTAAGGCTTCCAAGAACATGGGAGCCAAATATTATAGCATTTGAAGGGCCTGAAAATTACAATTTATTCTTGAAGTCGGTTAAAAATCACTGTCTCTTCTCTACAAATGATGCCATATGCTCAGATTTTTGCCCCATCTACTGAAATCCATGCCTTTGACTGATTTAAGCTTAGCTTCTTAGTTATCATGGCTGGCCCCATGTGCTGAACGCCGTTCGGTCTTGGCTGTCGCTCTCCAACAGCGCTGTCGCCTCATTTACAACTTTCATTAACCACATTTGTCTAGCAGTGCGTTTAGCTTTCGGGCGGTGCATGTCCTTTATTTCAGAGCTTACTTGTTCATAAGGTAGTCGGTTCTGCTCGTTGCTTCCCTGGGTGCGGTTCCGATGAGGATAAAATTGCTCCGGCTGCGATTTCTAGTAGAAACAGCTAGTCACTGCCATTCGTTGTTTACTTCTATGGGAGCAGCTCGTGATCCCGGGTTCCGACACCTTTCGTCGCGGAATGCTGGCCTTCATTAGGTGAAGCGCCGCCAGAAAGATAGAGCCGTGAGACAACCAACAATATGCCTTTAATGGTGACAAACAAACACTGAACTGTAGATTTTGATAATAGTGGTGCACGCCACGCACTTCTTGGCACACAATGGCGGAGACAGCAGCCAACGATCAATTACTCTTCGTCTTCTATTGATTTTCGACAACATGTGCACTCGCAATCTCGCTGCGAAAGCATCTTCTCACCCCCTTATTATTTCTATCCCTGCATAGCTTTCAGTGCGTTCGCTAGTATGAAAGAAGAGAGAAGGCTCTTGAAGCGTGCGACAAATCCCTGCAACTTCACTCGTATACTTGACGGATTAGAAAAATGTTCGCTACATATAATTCGTAAAGCATGCTGCACTTGTAATGAGACAATTCCATTATAACTCAGTGTTGCAAAGTCCCTTAAAGGGACTTTGCAACACTGAGTCAGGTGCCATCAGTTTTGGTGTAGATAAAAATGGCTGCATTAATACAATGTAGTAAGTGTGCTGAATATTGCTAACAGAACAAAGACACAATAAGAGACGCAGGAAAAAAATGTGTCTTGTTTTATTCCCCGTGAACTCAGTGTTGCAAAGCCCCTTAAGGGGACTTTGCAACTCTGAGTCAGGTGCCATCAGTTCTGGTGTATATAAAAACAGCTGCATTAATACAATGTGGTAAGTGTGCTTGGATGTCGCTAACACAACAAACACTCAATAAGAGACGCAGGTAAAAAAACGTGTCTTGTTTTATTCCCCGCGACAGCAGATCAGAGGATATTCCACTGTAATGTCAACACACAAGAACACAGTTGGAAATGTACAGAATACACAATGTCCCCCATCAACACATTTAACGAGGAGACTAAGTATAGGGCATGGCGGAAAGACGTATTCTCTAGATGGGCTAGGAGAACCGTGCTGGAGCAAGACAGCGCCAACTGCGATGATGTAGTGAGACCCCACATAATATGCACATGATGTGCTGTTGGTGAACTGCAATATAAAAAACTGTTTCCAACACACAGCATATGGCACTTGTACCTGCTGGTGATCGTAATGTCATGGTAAATGCCTAAGAACTTCCAGACAGTGCACATATGTGTGGCCAGTACTATTCGAGGCCCTAGTGTGACAACTATTCACAGTCAGTCCAGTTACTTGCTATGAAAAATTGTCTATGCGCAGAACATCAATTAGCTTACTGTAACATGCATGGCTGTTAGAATATCGAGCAGCAAATATCTATGGCCACATATTTGTACATTGTTAGCACTTCGCATAGTACATGAGCAGGAAAATTTTTCCTAACTGGTATGAAACACATAAAAATGGGAGGAAATCGCAAATCGTAACAAAATGCACAGAGGTGAACACTAACAAGAGTTTCAATAAATAGGTGACAAATGCAGTAGAGCTTTACGTAAGCCAGAAGCAAACAGGTTTTAATGCAGAATAACGTAAGACAGCACGGTACACAACAAATGTCTCATTTAAATGGGGACAAGACGAAAGCGCAACAACATAAGCAGGGCCCCATACATCACAGCAAAGGCTGGCATCTGCCCCCGATTCCCCCAGCCCCACTGCAGCAGCACCCAGCAACTTAGGCATTATGGCCACAGCCTCTAACAAAGCGATGGGGCAAGATGTCGTGATACGGCACTCACGTGAGAGCAGTTAGACAGCAGACTCAAAATTCAACAAATGTGTCTAGCATGTGCATATGTCCACACACAATGCAACAAAGATGAAGTGAGAGAAAATAAATAACCAGTGTATAATACGGCTTTCAACAACACTATAATGCCGTTCGCTTATACGACTGTGAACTGTGACATGAACAGCACCAGTGCAACTTAATGCAAACAGAATTAAGCTTGGTCAATACTGTGCACTTGTAGGCCCAGAAAGAAAGCATATATATAGCACACATAACTCATCTAATGTCTTTTTAAGTGTGCCATGAGGAGCACAACCAACTCTCATATTACAGCTCACAGGCACACTAGCAAACGGCCTCAGAAAAAACAGACACACAGTCCAAAAGGGGACTATAAAACAAAAATGCACCAAAAGAACAGAACTGCTGGAACAAGAACACAAATTCGATCCATATCTCAGTTGTATTATGTAGACATAATATATAAATAAGATAAAAAAAATGAGTATTTTCCTCACAACCCAGATGAGGGTTGTGTATTAAAAATTATTTATGCTTTTATGAGAATCTTGAACCTCATTTCGAACAACCTCTGTTTCCCTTTTTTTTTTCTAGGTAGACATCTGAGGTGCATATGGATATGCATAAGTAGTACATAAACAAGTAATCTCCAATTTTATCAACACATCTTGTCACAGCACAAACAGAATTTATGACAATTGCAAAAATCAATACCATCCTAGTCACCAGAGAGCCTCATGTGCTTAAAAAGTGCCAGGGCTATCAGTTATATTCATACATCCTGCTGTAGCGCAGTGGCTCGTCTGTCCTGCCGCTTATCTATAGGTTTCAGCCTTAATGACAGTTTCTAATGTAGCCCTAGGTCGGTTGCAAGGCATTCAGAAGAACATGGAAAATACTGAGCTGAGCATTCTCTAGGTACCCCATTGCGTCGCATTACGAAGCTACCCGCATTTGGGGCATAATTGCAATGACTACATATCCGACATCGAGTTGGTCAATAGGTATATTGATCGCTGAATGAATTCGCCTTTGTTGGTGTAATGGTTTATTCACACCTAAATTTTACCACATTAAATCGCAGAATCTTTCAAATTCTTAGTTTCGAGCAATGTGATGAAACACAGTAGAGATCATAGCTTCTGCACTTGGGAGATAGGCGTTTCTGATTTAGGTTTCATTTTTGTGTATTTATTAATCTAAGGGCTTGAGTTAGTTGCAATTACACATTCTCCTTCAGCAATATATGCTAATTTACTTTCTTCATGCTAGGACAGCAGAATCAACAATGATGAGTTCTCATACAATGAAGAGCTTGACAACGTTCATATGGCTTCTACTCTTTGCATATTTCTGCAGAGTGCAGCTGCCCAAAATAACACATTTGCCGACAGCCATGGCATTAAATTTAGAGGGAAAGGCTGTTGAGCCTTTTTTTCTTTTGTTCGCGAGCCCACTAGATGTTATCTCAGTACAACCAAATGAGCATAAATGGTGCCACTTCAATTCATAGCTGAGCAAGTGCTGAGAGCAATCCGATTGGTAGCGCGGCTGACAACTCTAATCGTACACGAATGTCAAGAAGTTTGCCACATTTCAGCAGGAAAAAGTTGTAACCGGGATGAAAGTGTGTGTGCAATGTTAGACTGTACAATATCGCTAAATAATTCATTCTTGGCGCTTGCAAGCAAACTCCCAACAGCTGCTACAATGAAGAACAGTGCACCAGAACAGCACCAAAGAGAAAAATATAAATAAATAATAAAGGCCCTTAAGAAAGTAGGTATATTCATGCATTCAACTCTTTATTTAGTAACCTGTACATTTATATAAAAAACTTTTTTTTCTTAATTGTATGCTTTCAAAGAGCTCCTTCAAAGCTGAAATCACACACCGAAATCAAGTTTACACATTGCATTATTAAATTGGTTTATCAGCCTTGTGCATCCAGCATATATGAAAGAGTATTGTCTAAAAAAGGCTACAGCCAAACAAAACACCTCAACAGGTGACTTCAGCTAATACACCTATCCTATGTGAAAGCCATTTCCTGCCACCCTGTTTTAACTGTTTGTGCTCAACTAACCCAGCGGAGCATCAGAAAAGACAAGTCCCATTGTCCAATTGGTGGCTTCGGCAACATTCCTTGTTTGATGATTGCTCAAGAGAAATTTTTGAAGCTATGGAAACGCTATCACATTACAATATTCTTTCACGTATTAAAAAGTATGAAGGTTGTTGGGAAACATTCTTTCTATATAAGACGATATTTAATATGATACTAAAATTGCCCTCAAAATGCTGTAGGTGGCGTCAATACTGTTGCGACATTTTACGACATAGAGTACAATTTGCTAACATCACGTAGCGTGATGATGCCACTGATCGAAACAGAAATAGAAGAGCTTCGTGCGTGTGCATTTTTTTGTCTGTGCTTGCATTAGATGTCAGAGTACTAATCACTGAAACAGAACAATCAAATGTATCATAATTTTGAGGTGCATATGCCTCCTTGATATAAACAAAAACAACTATTTTAGTAAATTACTGAGGACCTGTTGATGAATGTCATAGTTTTTTTAGAATTTGGGTTTGGTCCTCCACCAAGTGCAAAAAAGAAAATGAAATAAACAACAAAGTGGAATTATTGTTACCACTTTAAGGATAGAGCCTCAACAAGAAATTATAAAATGATTTCAGGAGCATGTAGTATTGCAGGATCCCGGAGATGTCCTCAGAAGAACATGGAGACATCTTGTACAAAAATAAGTAGAGTATTGGCCATAAAGTTTCGAAAAATTAATGTTACACTTGTAAGCATTTAAGATGCTTGTGTAGGAGTGTATTCACAGGGACATCCACATATTGCTCAAACTTCTACGAGAACAAAGATATTGTGCTAACCATTGCTTTTTTTCTTGCTCAAATTTAACATAACACATTTCATGGTCCCCATCTTTCAATGTAACACCTCACACAGTTGCTTGCCTGGTTATAAAATCTAGTATTCTTTTATTAATGTGGAAGCTAGCCGCTGCCAAGCTGTTGTTGAGATAAACATTTCTAGCTCCCTGCCAACACTGTCATTAAAAGGCAGTATACTCTAGAAAGGAAGGTAACACACGGCAACTCTACTGGATTGATTCTTCTCTGCACCTGCTTATAGTTGTTACACTGAACTGTCAAGGCCACAAGATTCCGTTGTAACAATAACAGACCCTTTGTTATTCAAGACTGTAATTTCTCAGCAATGCTTGTAACTATACGCAGTTTCCATTATCTATCTTTGTCTTGTATGTGCTTGAATTCTTACTTATACATTTTTAGTTGACTTATGTTGCCTTCCTGATTTGCGCATCTGACACTTGTTTCTTTATTTTGTCTTTTTTTTCTTGTGTGTTATAAATGTTGTACCCACCCCCTCTGTAATGCCCTACGGGCCCTGAGGGTATTCTAATAAATAAGTATGATCTTCAAGCAAAATTGAGAACAAAGACACAGGATGTGTAAAACCACCTTTTTTTTACAATATTAAGTGAAAAATACATGTCCCTGTATATGCGTTTCTACAAAGGTGTCTCTAAATGGCAAGTGTAAATGAGTGTTCATTACATTTTCTAAAATTTTAGGCCAAAACTTTAAACAAACCATTACATGACACCATATAAACTACAACAAGATGATTGCACACTCTTTTGAAGACATCTCCTAGACGTGCAAGAAAGTTTCACGTTGCATGACCACAGCTCATAATTGTCTCGGAAATGGCAGTGCCAAATTTTTTTCCGCATGGTACTGCAGTAAGTCCTCAACCCATGTACAATAGCTGCAGGCTAGCAAGACTCCTGCATCGTCTCCTGTGAGGTAGTGTTCTCATGCACTGTATTCCAAACAGCACCAACAGGGCTCCATAACATTTCTGCCCATTACACAGTATTCAATTTTTCCTGAAGAAGCATACTTTGAAAACAGATACATGAGGAAAATAGCCAAAGTAATTAATACTACATTCACTTCAGCCTTCACAACGGGCCAACGGAAGGGAGGACCTCATAGTATTTATTTGGACTGCCTTTGTTCAAAGCTTCGGCCATTACGTTTTTCCCCCCTCATGCACTTGAGGCGCAGCCTCAAGAAGTGCCTTAGGATAATGTGGAATGATATCAAGGTCATGGCGTGTCAAAATAACTAAGTAGGATGACCATTCAAACATTCCCACCAAAAATGCAACACTGATGTACTATGCAAAAAACAACACATGACAAAAAGTTGCACCAAAAATCAAAACTGCCGTCAGTGGCAAAAGAAAGAGAAGAGCAGAAGCCGTCGAAGATAGCTGGAAGGACCACACACGCAAGTGTGCACCTCCAATTTATGGCTGACAAAACGTTGAGGTGCATGGATTAACTGCTAAGGACACGAGTGGCTTTCCTGGATAGCATGTGACGCTACCACCTGTAGTGCATAAGTGCACGACACGCATACCAAAGGTGACGTACTCGCATGGCAGATATGGAAACTGCCGTGATGGCTCAACGACAGCAGCTATCACGATGACAGGCTTCCACATGTCACTCTACGTACACCTGCACTAATCTTTCACCTTCCAAGAGACCACCGGCCATCTGTTATAAAAATCACACAGTTACCAATTCAGTTATTTCATGTCACCTCAGCCAAAACATTAGCAACCTTTCTCTTGACCCAAGTTCAAATTTACATTGTTGCATTTCCATCTTTTACAACAATTATTTATTAAACTTCTTGCTCCAGTCAGTCATGTACAAAATCCCAATTTCTATTTCTTTCAACAGGGGAAACCTCATGAAAGCACTCTTTCAGTATGTTTGAGTAAAATAAAAAGGCAAGAACATGATAAATTATTTTTAATCTTGTAGAAGTAATTACAAAATGTTCCATTAAAAAAACAAATTTTGCACGAGTCCCACCTTTCTCAGACTATACTAATCACTAAGGGAATTTGCCATAGCTGCAATTAATTCTGGTGAAATTGATCCTGTGGGGACATAGTGTAAACATAACATTTTCCAGACATTAAATGGTCTTCCAACTAAATTTTTAAGCTTCAGAGCGCGAAAAGTGGAGAAAATATATTTCCCAGCTGACATGTAGCGGCTCTCTTGACGGTGCACCCATCGCAGTGATGTATAAATGGCTGCAGTGTTCCAAGGCTGATTCGTGGGTTCAACTGCGGCTGCAGCAGCTGTGTTGCAATCGCTAAAAAATTAAGAAAGCTTTTGTGTACTTGGATTTGATGTTCAAATTAAATAACTCCATGTTGTAGAAATTATTCAAAATTTTTCATTTTGCTCTCTCACACACATTGCCAGGAGACACAAAAGCTCACAAATCGATGAGGCCATCATTACACTACCTGTCACCACTTCATGCATTCTCATTATTCAGCTCAAGTGAATAAAAAAACAAGAAAGAAACAAGGGCAACAGGACTGCCTGACAGCCAATCAGTTGTCACTACGATATCACAGGTTATACAGAAAAGCCACCTATCCTTTGAGCAGTGCGGTGAAAACCACAAACGGCCTGGCATACATATCCGGCTTTTTTAGATTTGAGAGGCATCCCATCATCCCCTCAATCCAACACTTCAAGCGGCAAGAGCTCCTACCTTCCATTTCTTTTTAAGCTTAGACAACTTGTGTTAAAAGGTATTATATGTACACACACACTTTGTTGCAATCACAATAGAGCCCCACACAAACCTCTCGGTACAGACGCGATTCCACACAAACGACACAAAAGCAAACAAACAGAGCGGATGAGGCGACACCCTCTACTTTGCATTCTACTGCTCCTGTGCTGCAGTTCACATAGTTCTGCATTTTGTCTTGTTTCTGTAGGGGAGTGTGCAGCAGCGAGACATCACAGTCAGCCATGCCACAACTTAGTGCAACAGTAGTCCTAGCTGTGAGGCAGGACTTCACACCGTTACTGTACGTGCAAAATCATTAGACGAGCCCTGAACCACTCCTCGGGCTTGTTGGAGAAACATTCTTTGAAGAGCGAGCACTGCTACGAGCAGCTCAGCCAAATTTTGTGGTCATGCATAGCACATAGAGCTGACAAGTGGAGCATGAAGTCGCCGCTTTCTCATGCGCGCTTTGTTCATACAGAAGTATGTCCATGCTCTCTTCGAAGCTGCCAGCGCCTAGTGAATTTCATCGTTTAGCAGATTGCTGCTATTGGCCAGTAGCAGACATAAATAAAGAGTGCTGGTTAAGTCGAATGTGCTTCTTGCCACAAGGTGCCGCTACACGCCGAAGCTGTGCTCTATAGCATGCCAAAAATTGCTCTTGTAAAAACACCGGGATAACACCAAAAGTGGGCAAACGCATTTCATAAGAAGTACAGATCTAGATTCTTGCCCCTTTGTCATACTCTCTCTGTAGCTTTCAGCGTGTTTGTTGGGATGAGAAAGTCCGAAAAGAGTCCGAAGCATCTGACTAGAGCTGTGCAAATAGCAAAATTTTGGGTTCAGAACACATTCAAATATTGAAGTGTGAGTGCAAATAAAATATAATATTTCTGAAATATTTTTAGAGAAACATTATTCTAGAAAATTTTTCTGAAGCGCACTTGCAGAAAAAAAAAAACGTTAGGAGAAAATTTGTGAACATAATCTTATGAGATTGCAACACGAAAGTGTTTTTTTTTTTCTTTTCGCTAGGTTCAGAACGCCCTGGCGGGGTAGCGTGTCATAGTCATCTTATCAAGAATGAGGCAATGCAGAGGCCGAATCGAATTTATAGATATGATTCATGCAACCAAAGTGTTTCTGACAACACTTTATGCATGAAAGGCAAGGATGCTATCTCCCCAGCCTCTCCTCCTCTTTCAACTTGTGTGGAAGCCCAACTGATTTGGTGGACAAGGGTGCGCTCCCTTCGAGTCGCGAGTTTCAAATTTGCCTTGTAGATATAACGTCTGAAACTTTGGATGGTAAAAATTTTTCTAATCCAATTTTTTAGACTTCCAGCCCAAACTTCAAGTCCGAAACAGCACTGAGCCACCACCTCTGCTTCATACATCATCTCTATCTTGCAACCAGCGTATTCTTCAGCCAATACATTTGCGACTGCAGCATAGACTGAAAGGCAGCTTTGCCACAATATGAAAGTGATAAGGGAGAAGCATATTAAAAATCTGAAGGGGTCATTGCCAATCAGACATTGACTGTATCCGTCTTCGGAGAGTTCAAATATTTCGAATAGTAAAATTGCAGCGGGAGCTGAATTTCGAATAGCAAGCACTATCAGAAAAATATTCGAAATTTCCAATATTCGCACACCCCTACATATGACCAATTCCTGCAACTCCTCTTGTTCTTGACGGGTTCTAAAGAATTTTTGCGGCAACTGATTCGTGAGGCGATCCTGCGCTCATCCGATGATTAATAGGCAAAGTGATTCAGGACACCTTAGAAAGAACCAATGTAGCTGAAGCTACTGATAATTATACGTAACAGCCACCACAAGGTTAATAAAGAAGTTACTCGTGACAATATCAAGGACACTATGGGGGAAAATGAAGACAAGCTGAATCGTTAGATACGACTTCTAAACAGCAATTACGTTACTAGTTTCATTGAATGCAGAGATCTACAGAGTCTACCTGCAACAATGTGCCATATAATACTAATGATTATTTGTTGCAATGACAGGACCGCATATAAGGTCATTACACCAGAGTATCAATATTCTTTGCTATCATTGCCATTATAACTATACTCCTTGCATTAAATATGCATAAAGTCTACCTGAAAATTATGCAGGGCTATAAAAAATTTTGATGTCCCACAAAGTGTGAGTGAATTGCACAGAACCATCACTACTAAAGTTTAAGAAAAATGAGAGAAAGTGTCAGCAACACCCCCTCAAGCTTTCTGGCAAGCTCGGTACTCTATTTGTGCAGAAACATTATTGATATATGCATTATCATGCAAGCACATCATCGTTGCCAGAGTTTATACATTAACACTAAGCAATTTTTCACACATAGATGCACCAAAAATATGCTCGTTGAGTTTCGCCACTCGCGCAGCCAATTGGAAACCTGTTCATAAAATCTTTTCTGAATAATTTTGGGCATTTTCCAGTTGCTGGAATAATCGTATAAATGAAGACGTAGTGGATCTCTCCTAGACTAATTTTGATGTGATTGATATTTGGTCCATGGCACACGTGACCACGAGCTGCTGCTTCAGTTTTAATCCAGATTGAGAAGGCAGCCAAATGTACCTGTTTGTGGCATCATGTTATCACGTGGCTGACTGATAAATGCTGCTGCTGCATTTTGTGTATACTATTCTTGCTTTATAAATACAAAGTGGAAGTTCTTTAACAAGTTCTTTCACTCGGCTGAAGTAACGTGGTGCACTGGGCAAGCTGGCATAGGTTCATATTAAAACATAGCCTGAAGACACAGAGAAGAGAACACAGGATAGGCACAGTGTCTTCCTCTCTATGTCCATTTTTTTATTTTTGCAGAATGTTTTAATACGTCCATCCACTCTGCTTGCGGCAGGGCGGGCTCTCCTTTCAGTGAGACAGCTGGCTGACTTGGCACAGCAGACTTTCAGATTTGCTACATAGACAAACATTTGAATGTCAGCATGACACAAAGCAATTAGAGACTCCTTCAAGTTTGAAATGCCTACTTTAAGACGGCCTGATATGCAAATTGATAAAAAGTTAAGCTTGTTTCTTTTTTACTTTGATGGCTGAGGACAAGTTCGAGACAAAGAGAAGAAAAGGAAAAAATAGGGGTCAAACTTACAGATAAAAAAAGCAAGTCAAGGCCACTTAATGTCAAAGGTACTACAAAAAACAGATGCTTTTGTCCCTGAGGTATTATGGGCTGCAATGTTTGAAAACATAAATAATAATTATAACTCAGAGAGAGAATCCTCCTTTGAAAGCTTCAAACATAATGAAGTGATGCAACCAAATTAATGAAAGAAGTGGTCACCAATTGCCTGTATGTAGATATATATTCGATTCATTCCCCTGAAAAAAAAAAACTAATTTATTTAGCAAGTGCATGTAAAATTCAAAGGGATAGCGATGCTCAGCCTTCTATATCAGAAAAGACTGCCTGTATAACCAAGAGACTTCAGCATGCATCACACGAAAATTCTTAACAAGTGTAGCACAGAAAAAGAAGAGAGACCATAACAAAAAGCAAAATAAAGCCATATCGTCTAGAACATTGAGTTTCGCACTTATATAAATTTGAAATGTGCATTGCTTAAGTCTCTTACTACCTGTCCTTCACGAGTGCCATTACTGAACATGCCAACATATAAAATGCATTTTTAAAGAATACTTAATGCAGCAGAATTCGAACTATGTATATATATTGTAACGGCAGCCTACAATATGCTTCTCTTTGAATCTTTTGCTGTAAGTCCTACAATCTTTCTGTGTCTCAGACAGATGTTGAGGGCTTGGGTTGTGGCTTGTCTGTGTGTTTTTCACTTCGGTATAGTTATGACAGTGTATATGTGGAGCGTGGATGTTACATTGGAATGTGTGCCGGCAGGGTGTGCCCATGAGGCTCCATCACCCCATAAGTGGTACAGCAAAACAACAGAAAAATAAAAACAAAGAAGAACGAGAGACAATTATTCGTTTTGGTGTCTACAGTTCTGTGCTTCTGGGGACTAACATTACAATAACTACGGCGCTCTGCAACAACCACCTTCTTTTCTCCTGAGTCTATTTACATGCATACAAGTTCCCTAGACTCCCTTGCTCGCAAGCATTGGTGAGTCATTTCACCCCCATTTTCCTCCTCCAAAAAAAAAAAAAATGCGTCTCATTCCAGAGGGTGGAGGAGGTCAGAACGCGCAGAGTGAAGCGAGCGTAGTAATAAACCGAGAAGCCCTTGTACTATGTCGGTGACGAGAAGAGAAAAGAAAGAAGAAATTGCATGCCTGCCACCTATGTGCAACGCACGAGCACCACAAAAAGAGGAGCGTCCTCGGACTGTCGCACACGAGCGTCCAGCGCTCGTTAACTTGAGGTGGCCACAGCACGTCAGTCTGTACATGGGTTGTCATCGCCGCATTGAGCTGATGTGGGTACAGGAAGTGTGAGGCAGTGGTCTTTCGTGGCAAGCCACAAGATCTTGATGGTGTGACACATCTCTAACGGCAGACTGATGACAGCACATGTTAACGTGCCATAGATCTACGTGGCTCTAGAATGTCATCTGATGCAAGCAAAGGCAGGGATGAAATTGGTTGCAGCAACAAGGTGAGTTGCCACGAAAGGCCACTACAGCATAGCCCTTATAGGATGTGCTGTTTGTGACATTGGTGTAGGCGAATCGGTGCGCGCGTTATTGCTTCCATGACTAGGAAGAGGAACAGGAGACCCCCTTTTTTTTTGTCTCAGCAGGCGCTCTCGAGCGGCCGCCGGCGTCGGCGCAAGAACTCGCGCTTCAATGCTGCACAGCGGGTCTCAGCATCCCAGGCAGTGCTGTAGAGCTCACTGTCGCTGAGTCCACGCCATGCGTCGTCATCATCACCCAACGCCGGGCTCAAAGCTGGGTCGAACTCGTAGTTCTCATCCACAGACTGGTCACGAGGTGGCACCAGAGATGACGACACCAGGTTGGCCACGGGCGGACGCAGTTCTCCCTGCAGGGAGTCACCACGGGCCGCGCCAGCCGAGCTGCCACGTCCAGAGCTACCACTCGTCAAACTTGCCGAATCGGGCCTCGATGCTGCCATGGCCGCAGTCGTCGCGTTTGCCGTGCTGCCTGTCGAGACCATTATCGGTAGCTCGGGAGCACTGTGGTGGCGCAGGGCCGTGCATCGAACGCGCTGGACTGCTCCCAGCAGGCGCTCGCGGGTGTAGCCACTGCCGCCATTTCTATAGCCAAGGCAAGGTGGTGAGCTTGTGGCTAGCGGTGGCTGCCGGCCAGTGTTGCCAGTGGCGGCACCGGTGCGGGGCACAATGGCAGGGGGTGCGTGGATGGGCCGGAAGCCACAGGGCGGCTCACGGGACGGAGGCGTCGAGAAGGCGGCACTCGATGGCACCGTGCTGGGCAGTGACCGGTCACCCCCACTCACGGGGCTCAGGTCATCGGGGAAGCCTTGTAGCAGCAGCTGAAGGCCCGGGCTACTCGCCCGCGGCGTTGTCGCCACGATGGCGGGCCGCCGGTTTGTCGGTGGTGCCGGAGGGGGCTCAGGGGGGACCGGCCACCAGGGTCCCGGGCCCGCTACACCAGTCACCACTACACCTGGTACTCGGCCTTCCGGGTGTCTGCAGAGGTGTAGCACATACATATTTAAAGACACGTTCTCGAAATGACTAATTTATTTGACAAGAAACTGCTCATGCTAGCACATCATTCCCAGCGCACTCAATATGCGTAGTGCCAACTCCAAGAGTTTAAGAGAACCTTCGGGGCTACGATGACCTATTTTAGGGAGTGAGCTGTCATTCTAACAGTTCTCACAAAACAGAGCCCAAATACATCAACAACATAGCAGACGCATTCATCTTGCAAGCAATTACGTAGCAATAGAATCATCTAATGAGAGCATTTCTCAGTTGTACGTGCATCTCAACAAGGAGAAAAAAACTTAGGGTCCCTCATTATACCTCATTGCAAATTTTGGTTAACTTCTCAAATTTGTAAGGCAATACCTGGGGAGCGTTGGTCCAAAATAATTTTTTTTTCCATCAGCTCATTATCGCACATGTCCAAAGAAATCAGACTGTCCCATTACCATGCCTCCAAGAGCAGAGTTTTACAGCTCATTAACCCCTCTAACTAGTACTTGTCGTGCAACCATTTGCTACCGGCAATTAAATAGTGACCCTAGACAACTGATGTTCATGCATTCATGAGACCTATACCTATTGTCACGTGGAATTAATGTCTACTCGCATTGTCATTGCCCTATAAAATAAGCTCACATCATGTTCCTGCACATTTGACTGGTACAGAGGTTTTTTAATGCACTTGTGACACTGAAAAATCAAGCACCATGCGGCTAAGTCAAAGCAGTCGCTTTGCGGCTGATTGATTTGAGAGTAACTTGGCTGGGTGACCAAGGTTAGTTGAACATATGAATGAGCATTTACTGGAAAAGCTCAAACTTTTCCTCTTTGCTGTGGACAGCCTGCATGAAACTTAGCTGCTTTGCATTCTCTCAAGAGCTAAAAGTCGCGAAGCAAGTCATGTTAATTAGTTCTTTTTTTGCTTCTCTATCTATTTTGTTTTTGAAACTACTTACAGTGAGCACACTAAGTTATTGAACTCGGACATGCTCTAGTCAGCAGGGTGCTCTCATCTAAACTTAATGGTTGAAAAGCGTCATCTGGAGCATGATTATGGAGCGCACTGCACATGCTCCAACTTTGGGATGATGCATGAAAGCCTACACAAAGCTTGCGCCTACTGTATCCTTCGATGAAGTGTTTTTTTTTTTTCCACTTTTTCCTGCCGCAAAATCAATGTAACATTCACTATGTAACACTTTCGCGCCCCCGAAACCAGTCGGAGGAAACCACCATTGCACTAAGCTATGAAGGCTTCCCACTTGAGTGCATTCGAGCTTTTTCTTTTGGCGTTAAAAGTGCACTAACTCAGCGCGCCTAGTGATGTTACCACACGCTCCACAATGGGTGAGGAACCAAAGCTACGTGCAGTGGTCAGGGACACTTTATAACAATTTGATCAAGCGCATGCATGTACGAATGAACTCTCGAGTAGTTCTTGTAACACAAGCAAGCATGCTAGCGAACTTTCACATTTCATTGAAACACAGTTTCTGCGAAAAGAAGGGCATACCGCCTTCTACTTTAAAGTTGGACATTTATTAATTTGCAGTCACAACCACCACCACCAAATGATTTATTCACCGCACTTGTTTGTCTTCAAAGCCCAAACCCAGTGAGCGGCCCATTAATGAGAAGTGAACAAGCCATGCACCACATAGGTGATTGGGCTTGATCACGAGTGTAATGTGTGGAACGATGATTGAGACTTGAAAGCAGAAAAAAGAACAGTGATGGCTTAACTACACTGAATTTAGCAAACTACAGAAAACACTGTTGCCGTATGCAGAGTTTTTAAGCATTTGACATTATTTTGAGATGCAGCTCTTTTTTTCAGTCACAATGTAGCTTATGACGAGTAAACAGCCTTGATGTTTACATGAGCACAGCATCTTTACTAGCAAGCATTAAGAGTCACATTAGCAAAACATGCTTGTTAGCCAAGAAAGCATTCTTTGCAAAACAGAGATCAGAAAGAAGTTACAGTGATGTAAAAACCATTAGCTGTAAGTAGGTGTTTGATGAAATCACTGCGACAGTTTCTGACCTAACCAGAAAGTCAACATCGCTAGAGTATACTGGAGTAGCAAGGTAAATGTCCGGATATGCATGATGGTAAACATGCATCCTGATGGCAAAAGCACAGCTTAGTTCGAGATCAGGCAGTCAGAAAGTGAAAAAAAAAAAGGAGGTTCACCTTTTTTCCTCCGTTGGTGGCAATGGTGTCAGTAGTGTGAGAGGGGAAAGAGAGACAGAAAGAGAGAAAAAAGCGGGCGGGGAATGAACGACGTCAAAGGCAGGTTGATGCGCAGAGAGGCAACCGTTCTGCACTGATCAGCAACTTGAAAGATATCACGTCTGTTCATCTGAGCAGAAACAGTGACACAGTCATGCTTTTTACCCATAACGCACGATAAGCTCTTCGCATCTACAGAATGCACCTCACAAGAAGGATTGATAACTTACCCCTGTTTGGAACATCATGAGATGGCTTTCTGAGCACAGGTCTCTTACATGAGAGATGTAGCTAGGCATCTTAATAAAAATTGGTGCTCTCTCAGTATCATTTTCTGCCGAATCAGAGACGATGACAAAAATTGCGGCAGAATGAAATGACAGAAATTAAAATTGAAGCTCTCCTATTAAATATTTTATGGAAAAAACAGCATTCCAAAGGAAAAATGCTTACACAGCCTCATTATATCTCTCCACATACCGATCACTGTTTTACGGTTTTTAGAATACCGCACAAGATCAAATACATATGCTGTTTCATTCTTTGTTCATCTCATTATCTAGTGGAATCGCTTGCAAGGTCAGAAAGTGTACTGTGTAAATGAAGATGCGTTTTTCTCAGCTTTGTAACCTCCCTGCTTCAGTGCCTTCAAGCTGAGTGGAATGATCACTGAATGAAGAATAACTTGACAGTTTGAACATCCATATGTGGGCACGACCATTGAACTTCGAAGATGGATACATCTGAAGGCATCATGTGGAAAGTTCAAATTCGGCATTGAGCAAAAAAGCACTTTTTTATATTAACTTGGGACAATTTCTTACATATTTTGCAAAGGTAAAGCAATATTTGATGATTTTTAAATGCAAATTAAGTCAGGTTAATCAGGAAATCAACCAGTGTTGATGGCCTTTATTGCCCCTACACTGTCTTGTGCTGTTATAGACTGGAGAGGAATGGTGTCACGATTCTTCTTTTCAATTATACGGCAGAACATTCCAGAGTCACCTATTTACAGTTGCTTATGTATTTTCTTAAACTTACATAGAAGCAGAGGTGCACATAATGTTTGGAAAATAAGTCTCCTAACATGTCTTGTTTCTTATTTTTTTATTGTTGGTTATTTATCTCGTATTTATATGTTCTTTTGAATTTCTCTTTATTGTGCGAATGTTATGTACTTTGTGTCACCCTCCCTGTAATGACCCCAAGCACGGGGTTGACAGTATCAAATAAATAAAATAAACAAAAAACTCCAAGCATTTCCCCGAGAGTGAACATGGTTAAGTGCGAATGCACGGGGTGATGCTATGAGAGGGAGTAAAGTTAAAATCCGTTGGCATTCGCCAGTGACTTAACTCCCCCGTGTGATCACATTGCGATTCCGAGGAACCATTAGACCCTTTCGGGAAGTCTTGGTGAGTTTACGCGTATATGTGAGAGTAAATTCGCATTATAATGATTTTTATGTCCGCGGCCCGCTTCGCCCGCTCGCGCTCGGCATCACGGGCCCTTCGCCGCGCTGCCTTGTCTTCAACCGGTGCGACATCTTCAACGATGTGTGCAATGCTCACATTCGATTGCGTTGTACTCGTTGTTGTAGGTATCGCAATCTAGGTTGATGCCTAGGGACAGATCCATACCTCTAACGACTTGCCGATCTCGAGCAAGTCGTGGCGGCGCGCGCAGCCACGGAGTGGAGGATGGAGCGCACGCAATCACATGGTGTGTGACGTCGTGGCGCCGTTGCTACAGACGCTCCTATCCACTCCTTGCACCGTTGCTAGGGGAGAGGAGGAGGCGCACCGTGGATGGCAAATATCAGCGTCGCGTCTGTGGCTTATTCGGTAGAGCGTCACCAAGTCCTCTTTCTTTTAAAGATAGAGAGAAGACTGCGAACGCCGCCGACGGCGGTGGATGGTTTGTGGTCGCTTATAAAGTGCATTCGCACTTAATAAATGTATCTTTGTGCCAACTACTGCAAAACATGTGCATTAACTTTCAAAATATTTTTCAAGATATCAACAAATGTAGCATATGCTTCCACCATTACAATGTGGTAGTAGTAGTAGTAGTAGTAGTAGAAGTAGTAGTAGTAGTAGTAGTAGTAGTAGTAGTAGTAGTAGTAATTTACAGCATTTCATTAGGAAAATCTTTGTAATGAGGGAAATAATACCGATATAAAAAGTATCTAATTTTCAAAATTATGCCTAAACTGTCCAATGACTACGAAAAAGATATGGGCAATGGAACAGAGAAAGTGGAAAGTTAGGACAAAAGGGGTTCTGAAGAAAACAAAATCGCCTCTATATAAAAGTGACAACATTGCAGATTTGATGCAAATTTGTGAAAAGATAGGAAAACTTACTTTTTCAATGAGACAGGGCTGCCTCCATGTGAGTGGCCACCATTACGGGCGTCCGCTACGGGGCATGTCACCATCATGTACGCTGCAGGAGCAGGGTCACCATCAGGAACTTGGTTGTGCGTTACCCAATAACCTTTGCATACACACAACCAATTAAAGAAATAATATTTCTCCTTTGTGTTTTTAAAGAGGCCATGCAACACTCTTTGAGCACGGTCAGAAAACTGCTGATCAGAAGTTGAGGCTCCCCAGAACACGTGGGCCCAATATTATAGCACAGCATGCGGCCTAAAATTTACAATTAATTCTCAAAGTCAGCTTAACTTGCTTCTTCTCTTTACAAATGATGCTATAGTACACCCACATCCAGGCAGGCTGGCTTATTCGAGCATCATTAGCTACGTAGTTACTGCGACCGCCTCAGGATGCTGCCACATGCCCATGTCCACACGCACGCAATCACGCTGAAGATAAGCCACGCATTGAAAAAAAAAACATGAAAAGAAAGAAGTTATCAAGGTCATGATGTGCACTTACAAAAGAATGCATCTTTGTGCCCCCTTTTCATCCCCTTCCCTGCGTTGCTTACAGCCTTCTCGCTGGCACGAGAGGAGAGAGAAAGTGCTTGAAGCATGCTTAAAATACTTGTAACTCCGCTCCCGCTTGACGAGTCATAAAAAAATTTTTTTTTGGCTTCGAGAAGCATTATGCCCGAATAGTGGGACTTTTCAATTGTAACTCAGGAAAGTGTTGCAGAGCCCTTTTAAAAAGACATTAAAGAAAAAAAAAAGAAACAATTATTTTTATCTTAGCAAACTACAAGAGCTGTGCGAATAGCAAAATTTGGGGTGCGAAACGAATAAGTTTCTGTTTCTCGAATATCTTTTTTAATACTTCGAAGTGAAAATGCAGAAAAAATGTTGCAGAAGATCTCTAGACATATTCTAAGTTACATTATAAAAGGAGTATTGATCTGCAACAGCTAAACCGGGCACCGCCATTTTGGTTTCGTCGAAAAGAGCATTTCGTCGAAAAGAGCATTTTTGAATTTTCCGTTTCAGCTAGGTCTGCCATTCAGATACAAGTGTACAAAAGAAAAACGTTTAAAGTTCGTTTTGACGCCTCGGATTGGCCACGTCCATCACAATACTACAGCACGCCTAGCCATTGGTCCGATCCTTGCTTTAGAGATTGCAGTTTGATGCTTGTGCAGCGTGAGGTCACGGCTGTTGACATTCGCACTACTGAGCAACAAGTTCACACTCGTACTCGCTCTTATTCATGGGTCAACAACCATATTACAATAGTGCGCCGCACTCATCGCAAACATCGCAGATGCGTGTGTTGGACTAAACGTTCACTCATCGGAGATGCAATCAGCGGTTTTGCTTGTCAGTACTTCAGACCTTGTGACGCGGAACATTGCGGAACGACCTTTGGTGTTGCGATCTAGCTTGACGTACTTTAAATCATGGGGCAATGTGGCCATGCACACCGTGATTGAGCTTATTGTGTTGGGGTCGTGGCTGTAGGCATAACTGCGCTCTTGTTGCTGACGTACGAGACTAACAAATCCGAAGTTTGTTGGCAAGAACATCGCACTAGCACAGATGCAAAAGCGTAGAAGCCACAATCTGCTTCCTCACAAGCAACAAATCGCTATACCTGCTGGCTCCTCGAAACCATAAATGGGCATTTTAACATCAGCAGCAGACCCCTGGGCTTGTTGGGCAGCAACCACTCGGTGCACCGGTGGAAGTGGCTAGCTATTTCGCACGTCGGCGCCCCAAAACATAAAAACCAAGCACTCTGCACCCATTTCACAGGCATTATATCTATTTTGCATTATTTTAGACCATTAAATCTATATTTCAAAGTTAAAGTACTTCTACTAATAGCGAAATTCCAGTGCAAATTGAATAACAAACAACTATTCAAAAAATGTTTGGAAGTTCCAACATTCGCACATCCCTATAAATTAACCTTTTATAGTATTACAACTATTGCAACAAAAAAATGCTTTGTCAGTGAGGAAACATTCAAAAAGAAAATGCAGCTGCCGATGCCACCTTGGAATTTTCGCACCAACCCAATGTGACGTCATAAGTTTTGGCGCCAACCACTAGGCCCAACATAGTTTTTAATCTCTAAAAATTAAAATTACGTCTGTTGTTTTCTGAGGAAGCCAGAGACACCGAGTTACATGAAGTGTCGAGCCATTATGGCCTGCATAAATACATCCAAATTTGTGACACAATTCTTACGTGTGAGAAGATATTCGTACAACATTTAAGAATTGAATATTGAGCTTAATTTAATCTTTTATCAATAAACTTATGATGGTAAAATTAAAGCAAGTAGAGTTCTCAAAGACTATTTCACCAACTAATTGACTCAGTACTTCATTTCAACGTCTCTTTAACATGTCGGGCGAATGCACAGGTGCAGTGTCGCTGAAGAAATGCCTACTATTACCTAGAACGAGAAATGAAATAAAAATTATGATGCAGGTGTCTGGTGCACCAGTGCGCAGCTGCTTATCTTATCAGCATAGACAAATAGATCACTGTAGCATATGAGGAAAAGGGAGTAGCATAAATGTTGGCAAGGAAAGCACTTTTGCATAGACAAAAACCCTTGGCGTTATGATGGCTACAAATATATCTTTTGCTTATTAAACACTGTTCCTCTCTCACAAGCATATTGTGGTTTTGAGAGTTAAACTCCAACAAAGTATTATTATTATTATTAAACACTGTTGATCGCCAGGAAAGAAGGTGACACAGAAAGAATGTAGCAGTGACAAAACAGAACGCACCCTTCTCGGCCTTCCGCCGCTTCCTCTTGTTGCAAATCTTTACAGCGCAGACCGAGAGGATGATGGCCACGATGAAGAAGAGCACGCCCCCGACAACGCCCGAGATGATGGCCTGGTCCCGCTTGTACTTGGGGCCCCGGTCTGAAACACAGCAGCCTGGTGGCGCCGCCAAACAGAAACACAGCGTTCTCCTCCTCCTCCTCCACTCTCTTCCCGCACTCCGTGTGCGCGCAAACAACGACGACACCACGAGCAGGTCTTGCCAGCAAGGCAAGCT
This sequence comes from Rhipicephalus microplus, assembly GCF_043290135.1. Lineage (NCBI taxonomy): Eukaryota > Metazoa > Arthropoda > Arachnida > Ixodida > Ixodidae > Rhipicephalus > Rhipicephalus microplus. The sequence goes on from NC_134703.1 coordinate 28,361,218, forward strand.
TGAGACAACAACTTCCCACTTGGGTGTCGCCAATCCAAGCACATGGTCTTCTGGCTTACGAACCTCGCCCCACAAATGTAGGTAATGCACAATAGTTCACAAGGACAGTTCTCAATTTAAACTTCCTGTGCACATTACCATTATACATAGCACACATGACAAAAGCTACTCGAAAACTTTATGGTGTGTGTTGAGCAACTGGGGGGAGAGCAGGGAAGGCCGTGAACTTTTTTTTATGCCTTTACACAATAATTCAACGTGACCAGGCTGCCATGTTTTCTGGGTATGATGAGTAAAACTTTCAAAAACATCCGAGACAAATATTCCTGTATGTGTGCAGAGCTTGTCCGTCAGTTCTCTTTTTATATATAACTTCTCTTCACCTTTTCTTCATAATTAGGAAAAGTAAATATGGCAGCTACCAAGTGGATTTTTCTTTCAATTCAAAACTAAACAGTACTTCCTGTAGAGGAAAAAGTGAAACAACATAATCACTGGTGAGATGGTGGCACCATCCATTGAAAGGAAGATTACAAGCATGCTCGCAACGCTCGTAACCTCTCACAACTGCAGCATGAGTGCGCCCCCACGCATAATCTCCTGACAACGTCAGTACACAAGTTAGGCACTATGAATGAGCACAGCGATGGGAGCACTAGTACTTAGAATTAGTGCAGCATGCAAACTTGACTTCAGCAGTAATGACAAAAGCAAGTGAAAGGTCATAAGAGCTTGGCAACAAAAGCATTTCATATTTGGTTTATGCTATTCAAAAGCATTTTGTAGGAACATGTATATAGCTTGAAGATGCTTTTTTTATTCTGTAAGCATTCCACACATTTCTTAAAATGATGCGGCAGGTCTGCGTTTTAACAATGGGGCAGAACAAGGTTCTTTTTTGAATGCCCCAGCAGCATGCAGGAAAACTATTGCTTAAGAAATAGGTGAAGTATTAAATAAGGTGACTAGCTGTAATTTGCACCCATGATTCTACCTATAGGCATCCGGCAATGCAGTTTACGAGACCTGACGGTAGCGCCAGGACACACAGCCTAGCGAGTAGGCACAACGAAATTGAGTCTTCCAATGCGTAGCTTAGCGAGTTGATGCAGCAAAACCGGACTTGCACGTGCATATTATTTTCTTTTTTAGTTGTGTGCAGGAGGTCACGGCTGATAATGGTAAGCACCCAAGAAGCGTTCTTTGAAAACGTGCCAAATAGGGCACTGACACTTCAGCGAGAGTTCCATTTTCTTGGTATCCCTGGCGGTCAGTACCAACAATGCTGAGGCGGCCCAAAAATCTTCATCGCGCCCTCTGGTCCACTGTTGGGTGCCTATGCGTGAATAGTTGTGTCACTTCTTTTGTTACTTCAAAAATCGCACTAAAATTGACACACGTCGCACACGATTGTAAAATATGGTTAGGATTTTGCTCTGCTTCACGTAATGCTTAGGCAAAGTATGTGTAAATAAAGTTATAAAGCACCACACGCTCAATCCTAAATAAGATGCAATTGATTGCATCTTTTTGTGGCACCTGGTGCATCTTTGTGGCTCTTAGCTGCACACATGGCAACAACACAGCCACAACAGCCTTGCCTTCTTCGCAATGCCACCTTTACATTTTACACATGAATGGCTGTTAGGAAAGACAACACAGGATCAAACAGTAGCTTAAATGTGGGAAGCTTACCTGCCAGGGTAAGTAATATTTCAGGGCTCGATTCAAAGGCAGAGGTAATGGAAAAGGCTGAGACGCGTATGTAGAACTTGGTCCCCTCAGGCAAGTCGGTGACTGCATCGCAAGGAAATTAATTTTACAAGTCACCCTTTACTCTTGCATGGTCCAGCAATGCAGAGTCAAAAAATTTTCCTTGTCTCAACCACATCACACATCAAGCGCAATGTCCTTCAATGCATTAGGCTTCACTTCAATGTATTTATCAAGGAGCGCTCAGGTAAAAAGAATCTTTAGGACAGAGTTACTTCAAATATACCTTAAGAATTTCTAATCACCTATAAAAAATTGGGGCAGCTATGCAACAGTGGCGCAAAAACAGGAAACAGCAGAGCTAGTGGCCTTCTGTCCCTCCATTACCTCCTCCTCTCCCTCACTTTTTCCACCTGTTTGCTATACTATACTACACATGGCTAGGCTGTGCTTTATTCTCTCCTTCTCATCCTCACTTCCATTTCCCACTGTCTTGCTGTACTATACTATGCATGACAATGCTACAGTTTCTGCTATTCCTATTTATTCTCCCCACACTCACTTCCCTTTCCCACCCCTTGCCATACTTTAAGATACATGGCTATGCTATGCTCTACGTTAGCCCTCCTCCTTTCCCTTTTCCACACCCTATCTTCAGTCCTCCTCAATCCCACTTCCCTTTCCCACCATTTGCTATACCACTATATATGGTTATGCTAAGCTTTACCCATCCCCTCTTTCTTTGCTTCTTCTGCACCCTATGATCAGTCCTCCTCATCCTTACTTCCCCTTCCCACCTCTTGCTATACCATGCTATATAACGATATGCTATGCTTTACCATTTCCCAGGGTCCTCACACATTACTCCTTCTTACCTTCACTTGCCTTTCCCACCTCTTGCTGTGCTATAGCTACTCAGCACATACCCACTTTCGGCTGGGCATACTCAACCAGTTTTTGTTGCCACGATTAAGTAGCTTCACTGTAAAAAGCCATTTAAGAATCGCTCATAGTTTTGTTGCCAGGCTTAAGCAGCTTCACTGAAGAAAGCCATTTAAGAATCACTCATTGTATCAAGTAAAAAATGGCAATGGTTCCTCGGGACACCAAATAGTTGTTACTAATATCATTACCAAACCCTTAGTAATGCCAATAAAGAGACATTAAACCTACATACACTGTAATAGTCGTAGTGGGTCCGAAAGGCTACTCTTTTGTCAGGCGAAACTGTGCCAGACAAGTCACTTCTTCCAGTGCTACTGACATCCTTTCTGATAGCTTCAAGGAGTCTTTTTTTTTTACTGCTTTGCAAAGGTAGCCAGCATTCTTTTCTTATGCTTATGTTCCTCTCCATGCCAAGAGACTTCAGACCTTGTTGAGCCATCTTGCAGCTTTTAGCATTACATAGCCTTCAGCATGTGCCCTCTTCGGTTTTCTCAATTATTTGACCTCATTTAATATTATGCTGCCATGTTGGGTCGCCACAAAGAGAAACAAGGTGACAAGAAAAAATGAGGGGGCAGAGCCCCGACTGACTGGTGTATTCGCTGCCAGACATGATGTTGGTGCTGCGTGCCCATGGCTTGTCCGGTGACCGGTACTCGACGCAGTAGAAGGCGATAGGCACCGACGTGTTGACCGGTGGCAGCCACGTAACCAGCACCCCGGCAGAAGTCTCGCGTACCGTCACATTGCGCGGCGCAGACGGCTTGGGACCTGGCAATGGAGCCGGTGTAGGAGGGGCAGAGGAAGAGGACGAGGAAGAAGGAGGGAGCCAAGGGGCTGTGTGTCAGGCCGTGGGGCTCTGCCCCTGGACCCACTGGTCGAAGACGGTGCACGATGTACAAAGCAGTGCACTATATCTGAGACGTGATGTGAGATGCAACTAGTATAATAGCTTTCCCACTACCGTGAGAATTTTCAAGACAATGTAGCACATACTAGTTGCCTGTCCTAAATATGGTAGAGAATGGCAGACATCGACCAATGGCTAGCGTAAATTCAACTGCAGAGCATGACTGAAAAAGAAGGCTTCTCTTTTAATACACTATTGTAAAATCTATCACCAGCATGTTACATTTTGATCTTGTGTGCCTCATTTTATTGTGCACTTCTTCATTCTTTAGTGATGCATGTCCTTCACACAGTCCATTGCTGTCATTATGAGGGGACAGCCACCTGGTCAAGCTACTTCTGTAGTTGCCTTTTGTGATTGCCTTTTCTTTTTCACTGATAAATAAGAGATAAAGTATTGAGTTGAAGTGAAAACCTATTATACTGGTCCCTTGACAGGACACAACATCAATGAAGTGTCGCAGCTCTTTTCTAATTTTCAATCACGTTCCCTATAATCACCACTTCAAGTATTGTGTTCTTCACTACTACAATTTTGTTTCCTCTTGCCTCTGAACAGAGTAGCAGGCAATTAAATCTCAGGCCAACACCCTCCCCCCTATAATTTCTCTAATAAATTCTACTCTCCTCTTTGATGTTGAAATGTAACGAGTGACTGAATGCTGCCTGCAAGATGTGAAAAGTTGAAATTGGTTTAGCATAACAGGAAAGGGCTGGCACTGGACAAATATATTTGAGGAAACACTGTGAGGCACTTGTTCTGCAACAAATAAAAATTGACCGCCAGTTATTGTGAAGATGATTATGGCAACAGAGCATGTGCAAAAGGCGTAAATTACTAAAAGTATGCACTATGATGGACCTACACATTTTAATAAGTTTGAGTATAAATAACCTGCATTCTAATACTGCACATCTTCCTTTTTAGAGGTTGTGGGAAAAACCTACATTAGACACTTGTTAACCTTATATTGTAATAAAATTGTTTCTCTCATTAATTGTTAAAGTTGCCAGCATCCCTGGTGTATTTGTTCAGTGACTTTGATTAAGCCTTCTTTCAAGTATCGTTACTTCTGTGTGTTCATTTTATACATACCAAACTGAAATAAGCTTGAAACTTGAAAAGCACACACACAGGCAAAGATGAACTGATCTCATTCATGGCAGCAAGGAAACCAACGGCTGCAAACACTTCAGGCAGAAGTAAGCAAATGCCTTTGGCAGCCTGTCGTTTGACCACATCTCACAAAATTGAGATTACGTGACCTCCAAAACGTCAGGCACCTAAGTTCAATAGGTGCCTTAAGGGAAGCTTAAAAGGGAAGCTTAAGGCACTAGGCCCAATTCCTTGCCTGTGCATATTGACTTATTTTTAAAGTCCTTAAGCTTCCCTTTTTACAGAGTTTACAGGCAATGCTGTAGCCTTGTATATGGTGCCAAGAGAGCTTTTAAACTACTCTGCTATTTAAAACGATGGGGTGCTTCCCAGTAGTTATATAGGCATGGCCAGGAACGAACAGAACATACAAAAAGCCAGCAGAGGCAAGGCAGGACAGCCTAACTACATAATTTTATAGTTAGGACAGTGCAATAAATAGTAGGAGGGGTTACAGAGAATACAATTGCTGTGAATATAATACCCTTTCTGAGTAAAGTAAACTTAGAAACCACTTGGAAACCAGATGCCCACTGTAGTTATTATTGTACTGAAAAATAAGGAAAGAAAATAAGCTCAGTGCATGCATGGGCTTCAAAGCATCTAGTTTGTTGTACAGCTGCTCTATCTCCCCTGCACAAAAGCTTTGGAGCAGCAAGTCAACTTTTACCGTCGGCCTCAAAAAAATTTCGAACACCAGGAATGCCACTGGAAAGGCATGACAGGGTTCGGTGACACCAATGCTTACAAAGACTGTAACAGTTATTGTCCAGTTACAAAGACTGTAACTGGACAATAATCGACTATTAGACTCTGTTCTCAGTTTCTTGATGAAGATCTATATGATCAGCCTCCTGCCCACTATCTGTTGCACTGAGTGCCAACTGTGCCAGTCCCCAATAAGTGATATTGTCTGCCGGAGCTACTGAGTGATGCCAGCTCCAATGCCATTCATGGACGCCACATTCCAGAATTGGTAAAGCATGCGTGGTGTGGCTGGCCAGGGAAGAACTTGTTTGTATATTCAAATATCAAAGACCAAACCAAGCATAGGCATGCTACTTTCCTCATAATGAAGTTATTCTTAAAGAGTAGATATGTGAATACATAGTAGGTCATAACATATAAAAGCGTTTCCAATCAGCACCGTTCTTTTTTTTTCCAGCAATACAAGCACCTTTTATTAGGACATAGGTTTGATGCACTTAGTCAAAGTTTTGTACTATGTCATGCAATGAAAGCATATTGATTGACCATGCGAACTAAAGAACACCCGGAGTTTGAAGTGAACATTCAAAGCCAGAGCTACTGCAGTGACCAGTCGTACGCGACCTCTAGCCATCATTTCTAGGTTTCCTCTCTCGCTAAGCTACAAGAAGTTAACTTGCGCAATGCCGCGCACTGATGAAGTCCGGTAACCCTGATAGGTGGCCACGGGTATCTTGGTGCATGAGGTGTTGGTGGACCAGCACTGGTTTCTCATGCATCCAGCGGAGGGCACACTGAGCAGCATGGTTGGTTGAGGGGGAAAGGGCCAGAAGGAGCAAAAGAGAACAGACAGAAGAAAGGCACACACACACACAGAGATCCACGAAGGAGCTAGCCCCGGCACCATCCCAACAACGGGCACAACAATGGAGGAGATGGGCAGTCTGCAACACAAGAAACCAAAAGAGGACACGCAAGCAAGCTTTGTAAGAGAACTCAACAATAGAAATACCACACCATGCATGCAGAAAATTAATAAATAAACCTAAAAACAAGAAGACGCTACGTGGTGCAGAAGAGGAAAGAAACAATATCAAAAGGGAACAAGAAAAGATTGGCATTCATGTGGCAAAAGAACCAAATACTTACAAAGTCTGAAAACTCATGCTAAACGAAGAAAAAAAAAACAGTGGCCATGACACCAAAGCTAGGACAACACATTATAAAGTTGGGCTGTGAAGCAAGGAGAACACGAAAAGCATGTGCAAAGTACAAGCAAGTAATTGGCAAAAGTAAGTAGAGTTCACTACTCACTGGCTTATTATAATTATTATGCAAACAGTGTATCTCAGAGCAGTCATCCTGAGCTCCTTCTACTGTGGTTATGCTGAAGGGGAAAAAAAACGAACTAGAAAGAACTGGTATACCATTGTGACACGCATTTTTCTATGGCCAGGATTAATCAGACATCTTACTCGCCATAATCATGGTGCAGAGTAGATGTAAGCTTTAATTATTACACAGTGCATAAGGAGAAGCTATAGCCTTTCGTTAGAACACTGGTTGCCAGCTAAGGCATCCCTTGTTCACAAGGGGTTGATAAATTGTGGTGAAATGTTCATAGTAGTGCTTAAGCTCAAAATGCCTGCTCATAGTCACAGCAAATTCACAATCAACACTACTGTCATGTCCACTGCACAGCAAAGGTCTTTCCCGATGATTTCTGGTGGCTTACATCCCAGATTAGCTGACGTCAACCCGTGCTTCAGGACTCCAAAACTCATGACTACACCAAAGCTCTCCCACATCCAAGTGTACTTACCTTCGAGTAGCAACAGATGGCTGGTTGCATGCTCTACATGAAATGACACACCAAACTCCACTTCACCCTTGTTAATCTCATGTGGAATCACAGCCACCTACTTTGGGGCTGTAATCTAATGTTTTGATTTCTTGTAAGCGAGTGTCACACATAAACTCATTCCATTTCCTCTAATAAAGTCCATAGCTGTCTTTCTCCTTCTTCATTATTTTCCAAGTAATTTTTTTAAGTTCACATTTATTTGAATACCTTAAAGAATCTAAAAAGAGGGCTTTTACAGAATAATTGAGCAAATGACTAAGAACATAGGATCGGCACCAGTTTGCGGGGAGGGCCACGCACTAGTCTTTCTGTGCAACAGTATCTAGTAGCCTGCCAGGTACAAGCGATTTCTTACCTGTCGGAGTCCTGTTCACAGTGGGGATGTAGGTGGAACCATATGCATCTGTTGGGTAGGCGCCTTCAATGTAGTTCCACTCTGCACATGCACGGACCATCAACACAAATTCGGCAGAGTCCAGAGTGTCAAAATATAATATAAGACGATAATCGGCAGTTTCTTTACCACAGATTTCAGTGTATGGTATACAATTTAGTGCTGTAGTTTGTCAAAGTTTTCAAGCAGAGACGGTTAGTTTAATACTGTCAATTTATCAGACCAGTACAGCAAATAAAAATACACCACATGCACCAGAAAGGAAAGCCATCTGTCAATTAGCTGAAGAAAACCACAGGGCACACATAGCTCTGCTATTTACACATTTTCCATTATACTCCGTCATAGCTTCTACAGATGTAATTTAGCCTTCAGACAGGAACGAAGCTTTGAGTTTTGTTGTGAAGGATAGAGGTAGAAACTACAGGGCTTGTTTTTATTTGTTAGACACCTGGTTGATGAGAACTAACAAACAATGATTCTATGGAACATATAAGGGATGTTCTTGGTAGTAATGTAATGTAAATATTAAGAAACTTAAATAAACTTGAATGATTGGAAATCAATTCTGTCAAAGCCCAAAAGGTTGAGTAAGGTTCATGAAATGAAAGAGGCTAATGTAATTAAATCACTAAATTTAGTCTTCAGCAATGTCATGGAAGTGCACTCCCAGTACAGTATGTTGGCATACACGCAACCAAAGTTTCAAACTTTGTGCCCTTATAAGATGTACCATCTGAATTAAGCTCTTGGGCTGGACTGCAGCCGTCACTATCATCTTTATGTTAGGAAGCCTGTTTGAACTAAACAGTAGTCATGTAACCAGAAGTTTGTCCACGAAAGAAAAAGGAGAGGTAGACTCCAACACGCAATCTATGTTTGATACTGCACTGCATTAGGGGCACCCTTATGCAGCCACAGTGGAAATTTTGGCCATATGCTAGAAGTTTTACGGAGCATTCTACAACAGGAATTTTCATCAAGTGATTAATTAGTAGAGAAAATAGGAGAAACTGAGAAGTCACACTGTTACTATAATGTGAAGAAGTGATTCTCGCTGCCAATGTAGGTACTATCTATCTCCTGCCTTGACTACTGTCCGTATGCATCGTTCTCACCCGCCTCCTCTGTAGTGGAGCTTGACCAGGCTAAAGTCCACTTGACCAGGCTGAAGTCGAATCGACAGGGACAAATGCTCGAACAAGGATGAAGAACACAGGATGTGGACAACAGCGTAGTCACAACTAAACTAGTAGTGAGTGTGCATCTGTTCACTTCCTGTGTTCATCGTCCCTGTTCGAGCGTTGCGCCAGTAAATTCAACTTGAGCCACATACCAACTAGTCTGGCCGCAAACACTGCTAAACACTTGACTAGGAGCAAATTTTTCAACAGTGATCAGCACCCCTCCAAAGCTTGTGCAAAGGAGCCAGTCACGATCAAGAAATGTGGCCACCTTTAGGTCCGATTCTGATAAATGTGATTGGCTGACACCAGAATTACGGTATGCATCGAGAGGAACAGTAAGGTCTCCAATATCAGGGTCTGTTGCCCAGAGCTGTTGCTTGAAATCGTTAGCTTGTCATCGTATGTGCTTCCATACCATGCTTTCAAAAGTCTGATCTTTGTGTTTCTTGCGTTTATGAGTCAATGTTTCACGCCACAAACAAGAACTGGAATTCCGAGGGAGTGCACGTGCACTTCCATTTTTTTCAGGCAGGAGAACTTTCTCACCTCCATCTCGAACTTCAGTGCCATTACAAGAAGCCATTTCAGCCCACACTTACACTTTTCTGGTAATTTTAACTTGCTGCTGAGAGAAGAGGGGGAAAAGGCTCACTTAGTGTCTTACATTAATCCGTGCCTAAAAATCAAGAAACACTCGAACTGCAATGATGGCAATAAGCAGATAGGATTTGTAAGTCATTGAAGACGTGCTCACAAATTTACCCTATACGTGAATAGCATAGTGTATTCAAAGGTGCTTGTGTACATCTGAAAACTCAAAATAGCATTTGTGTCACTTGTGTGCAATTTGATTGGGATAGACTTTTGCTACAAGATTAGTCACAACCTTGCTGAAAATACCATCGGCAAGCCTTTTATCAAGTCAAAATAGTGATAACGGAGTAAAGAAATGGTCTCTGGTAGGCTTGAGCGAATATTCGAATGTTCCAAATACTGTAACCAATATCACACTATTTGAAGTTGCTTCGATTCAAATTTTAATTATTGAAAATTTCGATGTATTCGAAATGAACGAATGAATGTGTTACTCCGCATGTAACCTCTGTAAAGGTGGTTTCACTGCACTGTATGCATGCTAAGCCATGAAAACATTTATTTACTGAAAGTCCGCACTGCCACGAAGCCCTACTTCAAAGTTAAATGAACATATCACCCTCACATCGATTTATCATTTTTGACATTTAGAAGCTTATTATACTGGCTTATATGCATCAAGTATAGTAAATATTAAAACTTTACACATTATCGCTAGCATTATACTAAAAGTAAAGTTCTGCTACAATTCAAAGTCATTTCCATTTCCTTTGAAACAAAAAAATGGCATTAGCACAGGCCTGGTCTCAATTTTAATATATATATATATATATATATATATATATATATATATATATATATATATATATATATATATATATATATATATATATTGTGCAGGTTAGTTAGATCATAACAAATATGCCCATTTTTCTTCATAACATGTGGTATACACTATTCGAATTCGCTTCGAACCTAATATTCACTATTCGCACAAGCCTAGTCTCTGGCAAAGAGATGCATGGTAATATAGCCGCAGCAAGAACTCACTGGTGGTGTTTGCGCGCACAATATCGCTGTATAGTCCATCTCCAAAGGCATTGCGTGAGAGCACCTGGAACTCGTACTGGGACTCGGGTTGCAGATTGTGGATGGTCAGAGTGATGGCAGTTTCCGGATACACCCGGATAGTGCGCCACTCGGCATCGCCTTGCCCCACCAGCCGATACCTGTGCCAGTGATACACGACATTATTCAAAAAGGACAGATGACGATGATCACAGAAATTATTAATAGTAGAGAACTTATTTGCACTGTAGTGAATGTTTTAACAGCATGGTAATCACTTAAGGGACAAGAAAAGAGCAGAACGGGTCAGAGAACAAATCGTTTAGGGGATCTATTTAAATCAATAAGAAATTGACATGGCCAGGGCCATGTCAATTTCTTATTGACATGGCCCTGGCCATGTCTCCTTATTGACAGGAAGTTTTCAGAAGCCTAGAATGGGAACAGTTAGGGATAAGAATCAATGGAGAATACCTTAGTAACCTGCGCTTCGCCGAAGACATTGCATTGCTGAGTAACTCAGGGGACGAATTGCAACTCATGATTACGGAGTTAGACAAGGAGAGCAGAAAGGTGGGTCTTAAAATTAATCTGCAGAAAACGAAAGTAATGTACAACAACCTCGGTAAGGAGCAGCGCTTCGAGATAGGTAATAGTGCACTTGAAGTTGTAAAAGACTATGTCTACTTAGGGCAGGTAATAACCGCAGAGCCTAACCACGAGATTGAAGTAACTAGAAGAATAAGAATGGGGTGGAGCACATTCGGCAGGCACTCTCAAATTATGACAAGTAGATTGCCACTATCCCTCAAGAGGAAGGTATATAACAGCTGTATCTTGCCGGTACTTAGCTACGGAGCAGAAACCTGGAGACTTACAAAGAGGGTTCAGCTTAAATTGAGGACGACGCAGCGAGCAATGGAAAGAAAAATGGTAGGTGTAACCTTAAGAGACAAGAAGAGAGCAGAATGGATTAGGGAACAAACGGGGGTTAAGGATATCATAGCTGAAATCAAGAAGAAGAAATGGACATGGGCAGGGCATGTAGCGCGTAGACAGGATAACCGCTGGTCATTAAGGGTAACTGACTGGATTCCCAGAGAAGGGAAGCAGGTTAGGGGGAGACAGAAGGTTAGGTGGGCAGATGAGATTAAGAAGTTTGCGGGTATAAATTGGCAGCAGCAAGCACAGGACCGGGTTAACTGGCGGAACATGAGAGAGGCCTTTGTCCTGCAGTGGACGTAGTAAGGCTGATGATGATGATGATGGCCAGGGCATGTAGGACATGCAAAAAAAGTCAAACTAATCACTGGTCATTAAGAGTAACAGACTCAATAAGAAAAGACGGCAAGCCTGACAGAAGGAGACAGAAGGTTAGGTGGGAAGATGCTCAACAGAGGATGAGAATGATTGTTTGTTTGTTCGTTTGTCCCTTTTATCCTTGCGCAACCCACCACGGGGGATCGGCCATGAAACGAACAGTGTCTTGCTATTGGCGGAACATGGGAGCGGCCTTTGTCCTGCAATGGGCGTAGTCAGGCTGATGATGATGATGATAACCACTTGCTTCATGAGTTGGTCACATACCACGTTCATGAACAAGCATCGTGGCTGATGAAAACATCTGGACATTCCCTGTGGATCTGCACATGCTAGGACATCTGGCAGTTTTCCATCACTAACGATGTCTCAAAAAGTGCAACTTTAGTTTCAACGGGAGGCATTGTTGAAACTGGACTACAGTGCTATTGGAAATTTTGCCAACTGAGCAACAGAATATTTTCAGTTTGGTTCACTTATTTATTAAATACAAGAAATAACAGCAACAGTAGAGACACAGGTGCTTCAGTCCTGTTGTCCAACTACTTATCTAACATATACCATGCTTTAACAGTTAACTGCAATTCACAACTTATTGACAAGTTTTCATTTGTGTTCAAGTTCAGTGTGCACAATCATGCAACAAGTTGTCTTATTTGAAGTGCAAAATAGGGCTCCATTGCAGAAGCTATCTTTTTTTTTGTTTGTTTTCTCCAACTCCACATGTTATAATAGAGCAAAAATCAGCGACAACGAAAGAATCACCAACCAGAGAACGTATGTCTGTGGGTGGCCTCCATCATAACCTGGAAGCCACGAGACAGTGGCGGCAAAGGCGCTAGTGTTCACCGAGACATTGGTGGGAGCATGCGGTGTCGTGCCTGCAAAGTAGTCAACGCAAGGACACTCATTAAATGTCAAGGCACAAAAGCAAACTTGATATACAAACAACTACAGCTTTCCAGGCGGAACTCTATGAAGACATAGTGAAAGTGGTCACATATCAAAGCATAATTTTAAGCACTCACAGAATGTTCTTTTCCTCTCAAAAAATCTATAAAGTGCAACATAAGCTTAATATTAAAGACTTTTCTTATTATAACTGTTGCATGTCATACATTTTATAAAAACTGCACTACAAAGGTTCTAAAACGCCGACCAAGTTCTGTTCAGACTACTACAAGCAAGTCACATTTTATGCTACGAATACCGTTGGTTAATCCCACATAACTTGAAAATGGCTGTTTAGCAAATCGTTATTCGTCAGCCAATTGCAGAAAACAATCATCATCTTAAAAATTATGTGCCAAGTATAATCCACAGTGATAGTATAGGGAATGACGCACTCTCAACAAGCAAAAGGGTGCTGGTGACCAGTGTGGCAACGTCGTTCTGCAGCACGCATTCATATCGTCCATGGTCTTCCTTCTGCAGGCTCCGAATGGTCAGCTTTCCTTTACTGACACTGTGGCGATTCTTTGGTAACTTCTTGCCATCCGCCTGCACAATGCATCAGCAAAACTGTGAGTCCACTGTTTTCACACCTGTCCACAACTGAAGAGTTCTTGCATATTTTGCAGAGACAGTGAACATGACGGTCATGCACAGATTTGTGTAATCACTAGGCTTGTGCAAATATTTTAATGCTTCGAATTTTCGAGCGAATGGTTGAGTATTTGAAGTCATTTCGATTCGAATTTAAGTTATCGAATATTTTTTAAGTATTCGCAATGAATGAATAGGTGTACATTAGTCCGCATGTCACCGCCTGTAAAAGTGGTTTCACTGTAATGTAGGGGTGCTAAGCAGTGAAAGCCTATTTAAAAAAAAAATTCGCTTTGCCGTGAAGCCCCCCTTCAAATTTAAAGAGTCCCTGCAACACTTGCTGAACATGGACAGAAAACGCTGCCGATCGGCAGTAGAGGCTACCGAGAACACGTGAGGCAAATTTTGTAGCACAGCACGTAGCCTGTAATTCACAATAAATTTTCAAAGCTAAAACTTGCTTTCCTTCCTCGGCAAATGACACTACAAGCTGAGAAATCACTTGTCGCAGCCAAGAAGGAATATACAGCTCTGGTCACAGGCATTGGCTGATGTGAATATGGAGCCCTCGTCATTACCGGGGCCGCCGCTTGTCCATGAGTGTGTGCGCAATCGCACTGAAAAGCCGCGTATTCGCAGGAAAAAAAAAATTAGGTGCTCAAGGTCACGAGGTGCTTCTGAAGTATTTTCTTTCGCCGTGCCATTCTTCCCGGCTTACCTTCCAGATATTTCATCGGGACGAAAAAAGAGAATACAATTGTAGCGTGCGGCAAATTTTGGGAACTCCGCTCGTACTGAACAGATTCTGGAAACTTTGCGGTGGCAAATTTGTGAGGAAACAAGCACGTTTACTGGCTGCATGGCTACTTGAAAAAGTGTTGCAGGGATTCTTTAAAGGAACATGTAACCCTCAAATCAATTCTTCATTTTATTAAGCTTGTTATGACTGCTTATGTGTTCCAAGTATAATAAATTTTAAAACACTAAGTATCTTACAGGTTATCACTCGCATCCTACCCAAACTACTACTCAAGGTTGTTTCGATTTCTTTTGAACGAAAAAAAGAATGACATTTGCATACAGCCCCTACTTCAACTCAAAAGAAATTTTGTGCAGGTCAGTTAGGTCATGACAAATATTCCCCCTTTTTTTTATATGTCATACATACCATTCCGATTCGATTTAAAATTATTCTATCAAAATCACTATTTGCCTCGAACCAAAAATTCACTATTCGCACAAGCCTAGTATTCACAAGTAGAATTATGTATACTAGCTCCATACTGAGTGCAAGGGTTCACGATGTGAAATGACAAATGGTGTGAGCAGACATGAGCAGGAGCGAGTACTGGCTAACTGGAGTATGAATGGACAATCATCATCATAATCAGACCGACTACGCCCACTGCAGGACAAAGGCCTCTCCGATGTTCCGCCAGTCAACCCGGTCCTGTGCTTACTGCTGCCACTTTATACCCGCAAACTGCCTAATCTCATCTGCCCACTTAACTTTCTGTCTCCCTCTCACTTGCATGCCTTCTCTGGGAATCTAGTCAGTTACCCTTAATGACCAGAGCTTATTGTACCTGCCCGCTACGTGCCCAGACGCGCCTACATGACTGGACAATAGTGAAGGTCGATTTCAATGGATGCTTGAACACAAGTGAATGTAGGGGAGAATCAGTGGACAAAAATATATGTTTCAGTGTAAGAGAATAGGAGAATACGCAGGGAAGAAAGAGAACAAGGTCAATATTTATAAGGGCACACTAAAGGCAACCAAGGCAGTCAAGCCGTAGTAACAAATCAATGCTCTGTGAAGCCCAACGTGACACCTTAAAAGGGCCCTGCAACACTTTTCAAGTAACCATCGAATGATTTCATCAAAGTCCGGTCCGGATCCCGTGAGCTGCTTCTCCGTCATGTTCTTTGTCAGTGTCATTTCATCAAAGGAGTCTATTGCCTTACAAACCGACCGCCGCAAGAATGTTTAGAATCCATAAAGTAAAGCGGAGTTGCAGAGATTTTTTGCATGTAGTAATTGCTTTCTGACTTTTCTTGCCCCAACAAGTGAGCTGGATCATAAACAAGGAGGAATAACAGGGGGAAAGAAATTGCATTACAAGCACTTCAATACCTTGAGCGTCCTTCGTTTTTTCTTCAGACCTGCAGCTTACTGTCAGTGTGATCGCGAGCACGTGGTGGCCTCTCGCGGCGGCCGCAGTAACTGGGCAGCTCCTGCAGCTCAAATCAGCTAATGGCAGTGAATTTGGGGTATATGGCACCATTTATAGAAAGAATAGGGAATGATTTCTAGCTGACAAAAATGCTGACCACAGCATCAAAACTTTCGCACACCACAAAGCTCTGCACAAGAGAATGCGTGTCTGATATAAATTGGCTTGCACACGTGCCCTTGTGTACATGTGCCGCCATGCCCACATGCTGAATAATAAAAGAAACCTGAAAAATTCCCACAGATAGAATATTTGTATGATAGTTAAAACCGTAACATGAAAACATTTCTGAGAGATCCATACGGATTATCTTCATAGCTTTGTGTCACAGACAGGAGAATGACAGCTTTTTATCTCATTAACCTTCCTACATCTGACTGCAGAACTTCAAAGCAAGATAATACGACAGATGCACCGAGCCTTACGAGTACCTTTCAAGCATTTTTGTAAGAGTACACAGGCCATCAGAGAGTGACGGAGTGCCGATCTGTTGAGCTTACAGGGAGTTCGCAGTTCAGTTTAAGCATCAGACATATACTACCGTATATACTCGTGTAAGGGCCGCACTTTTTTTTCGAAAATTTTGCTAGGTGCGGCCCTTACACGAATCAGGCCGATTTAGTACAGGCAGTACAGGCCAAAGGTCTGTACTGTTTATGCAACAGTAGCAGAGTGCAAGAGTCACAAATGACATGCCAGAAATGTTTTTATTCGGATTCCATTTCGCTGTCCTCGTTCTCGGAGGAGCTCGCCTCGGCGTCCGCGTCTTCCCAGAGACGGTCATCTTCGGTGCCGTTCATGGAGTTCGAAATTCCCGTTACCTTGAAGCTTTTAGCAACTACTTCTACTGACATGGCACGCCACGCATTCAAAATCCATTCACACACCTGTTGGAGCGACGCCCGCTTCAGCCGTCCTGTAGGGGTCTTCTCGTGGACGCCTCCAGCCATCCATTCAGAGTAACATCGGCGAAATTCCACTTTGAATGGTCTGTTGACGCATACGTCGAGCGGCTGCAGCACACTCGTCAGGCCACCGGGAATGACGGCCAAGTCCGTACGAGTTGCGGCAACTCGGTTCTTGACGCGGTCGGTCAAGTGGCCCCTAAAGCTGTCCAAAACAAGGAGGGCTTTCCGTTGTAACAGCCCTCCAGGTCTGTTTGCCCAGACGGTCTTAATCCAGTCAACGACCAGTTCCTCGGACATCCAGCCCTTCTCTTGCGCACGTACGACGATTCCCTGAGGGAACTTCTCTTTTGGGAGAGTCTTCCTTTTAAATACGACGTACGGCGGAAGCCTCCTGCCGTCTGCCGTGATGCACAACATCACAGTGCACCTTTGGCGTTCTGCACCAGTCGTGCGCACAGACACACTTTTCGCACCTTTTAAATCCACTGTGGTGCTTTCCGGTGCATCGAACCACACAGGTGTCTGGTCCGCATTCCCAATTTGGGACAGGTCGTATTCATGCTCCCTCCTGAGAGCATTCACGAAGCGATGAAACTTAATGACGTGGTCTTCGTACTCGCGCGGCAGTTTTTGGCAAATCGTCGTTCGGCGCCGAATAGAAAGCTGGTTACGGTTCATAAACCGCGTAGCCCAGCCCCGACTTGCCTTGAATTGTGCCGGGGGTATTTCCATGTGGCGAGCGATGCTGAGGGCTTTGACGCGTATCATGTCAGTCGATACGGCGTAGCCGTCCCTTCGTGTGTCGACGACGTAGTTGACGAGCTCGCTTTCGAGTTGCGGGTACTTGCACTTTTTCCCGCGAAACGCCTTTCGGCTCCTGTTAGTAGCGGCGAGGGCATCTTTCTGATTCATCCAGTAACGCACGCGCTTCTCATCGACGTCGTACTTTCGTCCAGCTTCCCGCTTCCCGTGCTCCTCGGCATAGTCAATCACTTGCAGCTTAAATGCTGCAGTGAATGATCTCAGATGCCGGCCCATCGTCCGTCACGTGCGCTGGCTTCTGCAGGGTTCACTACAACCAACAAAGTGACACCGACGACACCGATCTGAAGTCGCGCTGCCAACGTATCGACACGATGCTAGGAACGATGCCAACAAAGAGGCCGCACAAGGCAAATATGGCGGCGCGCTGTCAACAGCGTGGTCGGCGCGTCGGCGGAAGTAGAATAAAAGCGGAAAAGCGTGCAGCGCCATCTGGCTGTAAATGAACTAACTACACTTTTCTGGCGGGACATTTTGAACTTTTGTTTTTTTTTTTTTTTCGAAATATCCGCTTTCAAAGTTGGGGTGCGGCCCTTACACGAGGGCGGCCCTTACACGAGTATATACGGTAAGTCTTTTCTTCTATTTTCGGCGTATGAGATGTTCAGCATGACTGCACAATAAAACATTAATTCTTCCTCAAACAAACCTAGTAAGTTTTGAAATAAAAGAGCATAATTTAGCCAGTACAATGCCAAATGACAGCCATGGCGAATTCGCATTTTTTTCGCACTTCGCATTTTTAAGACAAAGCCGTATTGGAAATGTTACCCTGTTGACATCACTACACAATTTGGGCATTTCCAGCATGTCCATAAACAATAGTAGTACTTCAATCATGCAAATAAATGAGCACTACAATGTTTCTACTAAAAATGGTCCTTAAGCAGAAGAAAATGAGGAGAGATGCTCAATCCTACTAAATCATGTGCCCGAAACACACGCAAGATAGAAGTTAGGCCAACTTACCCTTCTCCAGGAGATGGTTGGCGGTGGATGGCCTTTGCCTTCACAAGGCATGGTGACCTCTGTGTTTCTCGGCTGCTGGTACAGCTCCTTGGGCTTCACTGAGAACATGGGTGGCTCTGCACGTACCATTCATATTTTAATTCAAAGGCCCACACACATGCAGAAAAAAAAATAGTAACGGAAGCAAGAGAGGTACCAACAAAATGGACTGTATTTTTTGTGGCACATTCAAATGGCTTAAAAGTAATTCAGAAGTTTCAATACAAGTAATGCAAGCTGTGTTACATGCACTATATATTAGGTCAATAGAAAAACCACATTGACCATATGCACTGCAATACGAACTGGTCAAAGCTGTGAACAAAAGGTGTGTTTACAGGAATACTTTACAGTCGTGGACAAATGAAACAAGAACGAGAAATCGCAAAGATCGTACTCTAAATGGCATGAAACATGTTAGTTTATTATAACTCTCACAGAAAATTAGTTTGTTTTCAAAAATCTGAACTGGGCTGAGACACATACTACTTTGATTTATCAAACAAAAGTTATAATATCACTTAAAATCTAAAATCTCTTTGTTCATCCATGTTAAATTATATCAATGATGGCTTACTAGCATCTATGATGACAGGTCACTGACTTAATGTTGATATGCCTGGTGTAATCTAATCAAAACAAGAGTGAGCCACTGACAGGTACCCCAAATATACTAACTGCCATAAAATTTTACTGAGGCTAAGTTCGTCATTACACACTGCTGAAGCAGCCTTTGCAAAGTAGCAGAGCTGGTAATTGTACTTCTCTAGTCAGCAGCCTTTGGATAGCATCTTTGAATAGAAATGGGCATGGCATGTAGCGCATAGGCAATATAACCCCTGGTAATTAAGGGTAACTGACTGGGCTCCAAGCGAAGGCATACACGTCATGGGGAGAGAGAAAGTTAGGTGGGTAAATGAGATTAAGTAAGAAGTTTGCAAGTATAATGTGGCAGCAGAAAGCATAGGACCGGGTTGAGTGGTGGAACATGGGAGAGGCTTTTGCGGTACAGTGAGGGTAGTCACACTGATGAGGAGGAGGAGGAGAAGGGCACAGCATGTGCACCCAGAGGTTATCACTAAGGCACAAGCCCAAACAAGCTAACTTCGTGATTTTTTTTTTTCTCGTTCCAAATGTAGAATAGGCAACATCTTATTTTAGAGTTCATGGCGAGTAGCTGTGCATCACTCCTGGTGAATGAAAATTGTGGGACTTTTCTCAGTTTCACCATCAAGAGTAACTGTTTTTTAGCTTTTAGTGACGCTACTGCTTGCATTCAAGAAGACTAGCCTTGTATTGACGTATCTCGATACCTATGCTACCTTAACTAGGCCCAATATGTCATTGCAGTTGGCCTTCATGAAGCTATACTTTTTGGCACTGAAGCTGGCTTAGGCTAGCCTGTGCCGTGGCCTGTGTCGGTACATTAACTGCATTTTATACAGGCCCAAAACCACTGGCTCAGCCAGCAGGTCAGATGATTTCGCATTGACCAATCAGCTGTAAGAGTGCACATTTTAAATGTAGCAGTGAATTTGCAACATCATGAGACGTCCATTGAAATGTCATTGCCTTAGCCAACCTGGTACGTGATCTCACTTTGACCAATCAGGTGTGAATGCCTGCATTTCAAATCTAGCAGTGGATTCATAGCATAATTTTATCTCACTAGCCAAGCATATAGACTCTTACACTTTTCTATCCACACATGCTCCCACTAGCCAACCGTATAGACTCACGGGTGCGAACGTTCACTCTGATCTGTGACCATGCAAAGCTGAAACAATTAATTCGCTAGCAGATAGCTGATGCGAATTTGCAAACCAAACATGGGGTAACATGACAACAAAAGGTTGCCACCCCTACTGAGGGTAGCAAAGGCCACAGCAAGAAATGACACAAAAGGGCTAACTGCACATCGACAGCTTTGTTCTACGATCATTGTCACGCAGTGAATGGGCCATAGATTTTTGTCTTTAACACTGTTTACAACAGCCATTAGTTGCAACACTGCTTCTTATCACCGCACGACATGACCAGATGTATTTTTCTCAGCCCCTGACAATGTGAGAGGTTTTTGCGTGCAGCAGTACTCACCCCGTACGAGCACTTCCATAACAGCAGAAGACCCTCCCGTGGAGTGGATGTTGAAGGGGGAACATAAGTAGCGCCCTTGGTGCTCATACGAAACACGTTGAAAGAAGAGCGAGCCGTTGCTTAGGTTGACAACACCATTGAGGGCATTGGCCTCAAAGGGCCGGTTGTCCTTGAACCAGGTGACAAATTGAATTGGTGGATTGGCTTGGATGTAGCAGCGCACTACTCCGGATAAGTTCAGAGGCATGTACTGGAAGGCTGGCGTGAAGTTCACCCTAGCTGGGTCTGCGCACAAAACGGTGGGCAGAGGATGTAAGAAGCAAGGTGAAGTACTCATAGCAGTCGCATAACAGTAAGCAGTAAGCAAGTGGTTCTCTTTCATCCATGCTTGGCTGGCATAAGCTGCGGCTTTCATTGCACTAAACGGAAGTAAGAAAGACAGTAATTGCTGTCGGCAAAGCAGCAATAAAGAAAAGCGCATCAAAAACATGGCATAGTTGCTTCGACCCACCACTTCCCCTCAATGAATGCTTCAAGGTAACCTTTGTCCAACGGTAAAATAAATTAGGGTTTCATAATAAGAAGAGAACAGCACCAAATGCATCATGAAAGCACATTACAGTGAAAATTCGGTTTGAATGTTTTCAGCCCTGCACTCACACTCGATGTTGAGGTAGGCAGTCGCAGACTCGGGTTGGCCAATGCCATTTGAGATTTCACAGGTGTAGAAGCCAGAGTCGTCCGCTGCGGTGGGATTTATGAACAGTGTACCATCCTGGCGTACAAGCGTGCGTGTTTGCAGCCAGGTCAACTTGGAAATCTCCACACCATTGTAGAACCAGCGATGAGTGATATTGGAGGGCAATGCACGTGCTTCACATACAAACTCAGCGAAGTTGCCCTCCAGCTTGGTCAGGTTCTGTGGAGGGGTCGTAATCACTGCAGGGCCTGTCATGCAAACAACACATTATTTAACATTAATTGCTTTTTTTTAAAGGAGCTCAGAGTAAATATTTCAGTTATAACTATGGAAACGATTTTCAAGGATTAAAGCTCCGACCTATAAGTGCCTGAAACAGGCATTTAAATCTTAAAAGTCTAGGGTCCAGATTCAGGATAGAGCTGATAAGCACAACTTTGCATGAAGCGGCCCTCACTCACTTTAAAATGGACGCTAACCGACAAGCCTGCCAACATGCTTTAGCCATATGCAAAATTATTCTTTGCTAAACTAACACTGTCAATATAATAAATGTTTAGAACATTTGTCTAAAAATAAACTGGAACATTATCCCTCGAGGTCATTTTGAAAGCAAGAAGAACACACCAGCCACGATGACCTTGGCGAGCGCCGAGTCGCTGCCTTCTGAGTTGCGAGCCATGCAGGTATAGTCGCCCACATCCGTCTGGCGCAGGTTGGAGATGCGCAGCTCTGTTGGGTGGATCTGGATGTTGGTGCTCTCTTCCAGGGGAAGGTTATCCTGCATTCAATGAAGGGTGCGCATTCGTTCTCTGCTTCAGCTAATCAGCAGCTGGTCTGGGACATCTTTCAACACATAACAGTATGGCCCAACACACAGTAGGCATTGCAAATCCCACAAGGTGACAGGTATCTGCCACCTTCCATGGCCTTGTGAGATTCGGTAGAACCGATGCATAATGACCCTGAAACTATGAGTTATCAATTAGTCTGTCGCCACGCTGCCAACTTCTAGCTTTTCAATTGCATCTAATTTACAATTGCTCTAGGTTAGCTCGATTAATAGAGCAACCACCACAGAAAGGCGTCAGTCCCGGGTTAAATCACCAGACCTGCTCGAATTTTTCGGCCGCTAAGAAGCTTTCTTGCAGAGAAACCCGAACAGATTTCCCTGTGGCTTTGTACTACAAAGCGGGTTGTCGTCAATTTCCTTTTTTTAATTCAGTGGGTAACAAATAAGCTTAACAGAAGTCCGAGGATTGTACACCAAGCAGTGGTAAAGAAACATCAATGCCTAGAATGATGTCATTGTGGATTAGAGAACAAACATAAAAAAGTATGCTGGACCATTTAAAAGCTGCAAGATGTCTTAGGCAGGAAATGCAGCCATAAAATCAATGGCCTGTGGTTATACAAGCAATATAATAATGGGGCCAAGAACAGGAAAAGCATCTGATGACAGGTAAGAAGCAGGCGGCATAAACGGATTGAAAGCTCAGAATGAGTTCCATTGATTCACCACAAGAGCAGCCGAAAAGCACTTTTATCCATTAGACCTGACAAATGATGATGTGATGATGACAATGATGATGAGTCAACCATTGTCATATTTAGCTCAATGCCGTAGCAGAGTGGCTTTAGTGGGATTAAGGGGGAGGACTGGTCTTTGGGACTGAAAAGTGACGAAAAATTCATTTTTTTTAATTCACATATTTTGTTTGTGCAACTGCTTTTCTATCTCTCTACAAACTTTCCCACACCAGAAACTGGTAATTTTTCTTTTTGTAATGTCATTCTAACTGTCTAGATTTTTGGTGCTACCAACATGCAGGACCTGCAAAAAAATGGAGAGCCAACTTTGAGGCTTCTTTATCATTTGCCAGCACCTGTGTTTGAAGCTCTGCTACCAATTTATGAGTGCCTTTATGAGCATTGAAAAACATGCACACTGTGGTTGTTGTTTTTTGAAGAAACTGTGTGTTAACAGTTTTTTAGATTTCTCTCGAAAAAGTAAAGTTACGACTGTTCAATTTTGAGGCCTCAATATCTCTGCAGCTAGGGCAGGTACTACAATAAATCTGTTTGCAATGGAAACCTGTACATGTATAGAATGCAAGTATGAGAGCATAATTTAAAGCATAAGACTTTTTAATTAATTATTCATCAAAACTATAACATAATGCTAACTGCTTTTGAAAATGGAAAGTTCATTTTGCTGTAAAATAAATAAGAAAGGAAAAAAAACTATTGCATACTTTTAATTATTAGTCATTAGTTTATGTTGCCACATTTTGAATACCACTTTTAGTCAAGCACTCTTTTTTTCTACGTGGCCTTAAACAATAGGTGGTGAACTTTGGTTATCTCAGGAACAAGCTAAGTCACAGGAAAACTAATTAAATATTTGAAATAAGCTTAGAAAAAATCTGCATAAACCTACGCAGTTTGATCAAGATCAGAGCAGAAATAAATAAAATAAATGTCTAAGATGAGTCTACCCTTTTAAAGTAAAGAAAATCTGCTCTTGCATTACTACGAAGTACGGTAGTGCCCATGAGACAATTCATCATCATCAGCAGCCTGACTACGCCAAAGGACTCTGCCATGTTGACCAATCAACCCGATCCTGTGCTTGTTGCTTACATGTCTTACGAGCAAGCTTCCTTATCGTAAACTTAAACCATAAACTTAAATTGGACAATTGGAAAGCTTTGAAGTTCAACCTATTATTTAAGAGCTCAGTTCAAACACGTTCTACACTGTCTTTGTGTGAAAAGAAATAAAGTTATTTTGATAAAGAGTGCCTCGAGGCTCGTTTCACTAATGTTTGATTTTGCATTCATGCAAAAAAAAGGGGGGGGGGGATGTCATTATAATACTTAAGACAAAGGCATAAATAAAAAAAAATCCCAAAGAAATATGCACATTTTGCCATGGTGGCCATTTTGTTTTTAAATACAGGTTGTATTTTTAATTATTAAAAAATAATCATGATTTAATCAAGTGCATTATCATACATTCACACCTCAAGTAATTACACTCAAACTATGTATTGCATTTTCTTGAAAACTAATCGAATGGCAATTCCACCTTTAACGAAGCTTCACACAGCTGACACATGCACTTCACACAGACGGACAAGTACAGTGTTGGTCAAAACTTCTCCGGCTGCAACGCCCGACCGAGGAACAGCAGCTCACTGTTATTGGGGCACTGTTATTGCAATCACGTGTTGGCACGCTGGCGCGGAGTGTGTGCATGAAGTGGTCCGTGCATCCCTCTCTCTTTCTTGCTCTCCTTCATAAGAAACTGAGGAATAAACATGCTGCGTCGTGTACCCTCACATTCGCTCCTCGAATTTTATACTACTGTGCAGAGCTGCTTATTCCACTGAGATGACCCAGCTAGCCCCAACTCAATGCGTTTCTCACACTTCTCAATACTTTCGAGCTACAACCATGTTCGTCTGCAGCAGACTGCAAATTGGCCTTCGCATAGGGCTGAGAGAGTTGTCGTAGTGCCAATAGAAAGTTAAAGGCATGATGCCGAAAACTACAGCAATGTATACAATGTCTAGCAAAATGTGGCCTAAAGCATAATGCATTAGTTTTCCGGAACACTAACACCTCACTACATGTTTCACAGTAGCGAAAAATTCGAAGAGCGAACAATGAGGGTACATGACGCACCATGTTTATTCCTCGCTTTCTTATCACAGAGAGTGAGAGAGAGGAGTGATGCACACACCCCGCCATGCACACGCTTGGCACCAGCATGTGCCACGGCATGATTGCAATGGCAGCGCCCCGATAGCAGCAACCTGCCGCTCGTCCGCCAAGTGTTGTGGCCTAGGAACTTTTGACCACCCTGCACAACACAATGAGCAGGCGTTTAAAAAAGTTGAAACGCTATGCTTAACTGTCAAGCAAAGGAAATATGACGTTTGCAAAATAAATCTCAAGGGGGACACTTGCCAAATAAAGGGTTGTTCCCCCCTAGCTTTAAAACAAGACGATAGTTATAGCACGAGAACGAAACAACGACACAGAGACAAGAAGGACACGAAAGACACGAGCGCTGTCTTTCGTGTCCTTCTTGTCTCTGTGTCGTCGTTTTCTTCTCGCGCTATAACTATTGTCATGCCATACCAACTAGCCCAATCTGCCACACTTTTAAAACAAGGGAAGTCAGGAACCCCCTCCTCCGCCCTCATCCACCGTTTTCGCATTTACGACCATGACTTCAGGAGATCGAATTGTGCATGTATATGTACGATAATATAATATTTTTGAGCTTAACAAAAGGTGGACAAGCGAACTGACCTTGTACCATATAATGGTGGGAGGTGGGGTGCCCTCAGCCTCGCAGGGAAGCACCACCGATTCGCCCACCTTCACGTAGATGATCTGTTCCGGCTTGGACTTGAAGTGTGGTGGGGCTGCACATGACACAGCTCATATGGTCAATACGTAAGTGTAAAATCACGTCTTAAGTAGTAAAAGCTTAACTGAGCTTACAGTTCCTTCCACTCAGTTAGAAACAGGAAAGGCTGATTCATTGCAAAGGAATAACAGTGTGAAAAGATAAAAACGTAACGGCATTGTTCACATGTGCTGTACACAGCGCATGTGTTCATGTCATGTTAGTCCAGTATGAATCAACACTAGCCCGCCAACAAGTTCTAACCAGAAGGGCGGCACATTCTTCTACAATGTACAATTTTCGTAACTATAAAGCTTACTTTCCTGTGATACAGCTTGTCTAGGTAATAATGTCATGGTAATTACTGTCAACAGCATGTAGGAGTGCAGTTTACTAACTTGATGACATGCAAATGTTGTGGTATCCCCCCCCCCCCCCCGAAAAATCT
This sequence comes from Rhipicephalus microplus, assembly GCF_043290135.1. Taxonomy (NCBI): domain Eukaryota; kingdom Metazoa; phylum Arthropoda; class Arachnida; order Ixodida; family Ixodidae; genus Rhipicephalus; species Rhipicephalus microplus. The sequence continues at coordinate 28,387,263 of NC_134703.1, forward strand.
CCAGCACTTGCAGCTATAGCTTCGTCTTCATTGATACCATGAAAGATGCCACAATGAGTCGCAGGAATGGCAGGTGCACAAGAGAATTGTGAAAATGTTTCATTGCCTTCAAGAATACAGATTAGAGAATAGAACTAGAGACCACATGTCGCAGTGTGTGAGCTAGCCCTCAGCTGCACCATGTTCTTGGATTACAGACTACATTCGAATTTCATACAACAAAATCACACCTGCCACGAAAATCCTTTATTATATCAGAAAATTTATTATAAACATATCTTCAGAGCACTGCATTTATGACAGAGATATTCTTCATTTACTTCATAATTCGGTATATCTTGGTTTGTTATAGCAAGGTTTGAATGTAATAAAAGGGATACAATGAATGCTAAATTATTCTTTGAAAAATCTATTGCCCTTAATTTTACCAACACTGGTTTATTTTTATAAAAGAAAATGAAGGTCAAAGTTTCATTTTTAAATTCACCATGATGTCATGAATGTCAAAAAGCTTCTTTCTCGTTTTTTTCATATTGGCTTTGCAAGATTTCCCGAAACTTGGTACAGTGAGGTTGCTGCCCCCTCAAATGACAACGTACTTCACTATTGCCAGTTAAGAAGAATGCAAGCCCTGGCTCAGTATTAAAGCTTAGGTTAGAGTACTTTGTAACTAACAATAACAAAGTGCACATGCTGCCCATTTGAAACACATCAGGCCGTAAAAGCGTTGCTCTCATATTGCCTTTAGCATAGCTTAAGATGATCCTCAATCGTTGTGATTGGGTTGAGACAGCCACACAAAAGAGGGGGAAAAAAGAGCACGCACCAAGTACGTCGAGGTAGATCCAAGTCCCATTGCGAATGGTTTCCCGGTTGAGGAAGAAGACCTTGCACTCATACCAGCCCTTGTCTGACTCACGCACATTTGTTAGGTTCAGGGATGACTGGCCCGAAAGAGAAATGCGTTCTTTATAGTCATCGGCCGCATGTGGTGGGTATCCATCGTACCTGCATGCCACACCGAAACAAAATTTTCCCGATTAGGACAGAAGCTGACATAGCATTTGTGAATAAAAGTGAACGTGTTTAATAGTAGAAAAAAAAAGCGGACTTAATGGACTGTACAAGAGCGAACTTGATAACTAAGTGAGCTGAATGATATGTTTAAAGGGACACTAAAGTCTAATAACATTTTACGTCAGAGTGAAAACTCAATGTATGACAACTGAAACGACAATATTATGATGAACAGCAGTGCTCTACTTACCGAGAAATTAAGGAAAATGCACAATAATACATGCACTGCAGTAGAACATCCTAAAAATGATACCGACGACGTCAGACGAACCGCCTACAATTAATCACACGTAATCGATCTAGCTGTACTAAATAAAGAACCTTCCGTGCATTAAAAGATGCAATAAAATGCCACTTGTTCGTTTCTGTTTGATTCATGAAAAAAATAACCGCCGGACGTTACTGTGGGGAATGACGTGAGTGGTTCAAAAATTTAATTTTCGCGTCGTTAAACTGGACATATCGTGCCATATAGCAGGGTGCAGTTGAACCAAAACACGTTTGCCATCTCGAAGCAAATGGAAAGAAAGTGACCAATAGCTGCTGCTGTGGCTCCTGCTGCTTTCGTTCTGTCTGCTAGTGTTGGCGAACGTGCAGTAAAGCTGGGCAACGTTGTGCACGTCAACAGTGACGTGAGATGGTCCACTTCTTGAGGCGGGTAATTTTAAGTGCGCTAACCCAATGTGGGCCACTAAAACACAATTTTCTTTCAAAATAAGCCCTTCCTTGGCACAAAAGCAACACTACGAGGGTTCCGGACTGCTATTTCAACAATCAACATCGACATAATAGTTGCCTTTAGAGTCCCTTTAAGGAGCTCAGAATTTATAGTTGATAGTTAGCAATGTTTCATGTTAAGCACATTTTTTAACTTTGTTCTGCAATACACACAATCATTTAACACCATAAGACTCAACTTAGGACAGATATATTAGCTGGGAGGGGGACAGCAGATTTGCAGAGGATTTACAGCAGTTTCTGAGCGATGCATAACTTGAATCTTTAATTTAATATTAGCTTAAAATACCACATGCCTCATTATTATTTTCTTTCAAAAAAGATGCACAGCTATGGAGTCACTATCAAGCCATGTGCGGAGTCACTATCAAGCTGAGAAGAAGTCCCCAACAGAAATAAAATTATTTGTCGGGGTTCAATGTCCTGGAATCACACCATGATTATGAGAGACATTGTAATGGAGGGCTACAGAAATTTCAACCACTTGAGATTCTTTAACCTTCACCCTAATCTAAATACACAGGCCTCAAGCATTTTTAATGGAGTCAAAAATGTGTCCTCCACAGCCGAGATTGAAACCAACCACCTTTGGGTCAGTAGTTGAGATTGACCATTAGACCATTGTGGCGAGTCAACCGAAATAAAGCATAGCAAGACATACATGAAGCACAAAACACATAGGCTCCCCTTCCTGTCACACATCTAAAATGTCAATATTTATTTTTCTCTCGAAAATCTCAAGAAAAGTGGCACCTTTTAGTAGCAAGAGCAGTGAGAAAACATGCAGGTCAGCATCCTTAAATAGAAGTGCTCAAAATTTTGTGCTGAAATTCTCGGTAGATGTATCTGTGGAATACTGTACACATTTATGCATCTAGCCTCACACAACCCAACTATCCAAATGTATACCCAGTCCATCTTTCTCATCGCTTACTTCCACCCACTTCTTTGTTTTTGTGGTTTCAACATAAACTAAAGTAGAGATCCTGCCATTAACATGACATTATCATCATCACCATTATCGTTTTGCTGCTATCATCATACACAAACATGTGAAACAGACACAACTGCTCAGATTCTACAAATATTTAGGCCCAACAAGGTAACCACAAACCTTAAACAGAATGTCAAACAATGCATAATTTCTAGCTAGCCACCTGTAAGATATTTCAAAAAGCATTGATACCCATCGTATGTACATAGAATATACTTAATTCTTGAGTGTTACCAGCACAAATGTGTGCATTTGCTCTAGAGCCCCACTATGGTCTCGCCACCTCAATATAATGAACCCTGATATAACAAAATATCGGTTATAACGAAGTAAATTAAAAATAGATACAGTGCTAGAAATAAACCTTTATAACAAATTTTCAAATGTAACAAACACTTACTTTGTGTAATATGCAACTTTGTTATAATGAGGTTTGAATATCTATAGACAAGGCATGCTACATATATTTACAGGGACGCGACATACATTGCCTATGGACAGGACACATGTAGGAGAGCAGCAAAAAGTACGCCATGATGTACATGAAGTAGCACATGGTGAACGTTGGAGAGAGAACATGATCTTTATTGCGCTACGCGGTGCAAGCGCTGTAAGCGGGAGCGCACTGAGCACTCCGCTCGGGATTCGTGGCGCTGTAAGTGATAGTGGGGGCGTGCCCACAACAATATTCACTTTTTATTTATTTTAACATACTGCAGGCTTTTTACAGCCCATGCAGGAGTGGGTACAAGAAAATACATACTAAACATAGAAAGAAAATACATACATGAAGTAACAAGAAAAAGATACATTGTCAACAGCTCATAAACCAAATTGGACACACTGTATCAAGTTCATAAATGATTGAATTTTATAAACAAAGGGGGCACATACCAGATGTAAATCGGTATCTTGTGGTCCTTTTTGTGCCACTGGACAAGATAGGGTACAGGCATGCCATCTGGGTACTCGAAGGGGCAGTGCAAGATCACATCCTGCCCCAGAAGAGCCGTCATGTGCTCCGGCTCCTGTGATGGTAGCCCAGATGCATCTGCAACCATAAAGAGGCATGGCACGGGAACTTACATGATAGGTCACGGACAGATGTCTTCCATGAAATTTACGCTGGCCCACTTATCATAGCAAAATAATCGGCCTCTCAGAAATACAAAGCTGTTGGAAGCCTGCCCTTAAAGCTCATCCTCACAAAAGGCTACTTAAGCTCTTCTACATTGCATTATTGCAGCAGACTTACTTCTCCGGCGATAGATGTGCTGCATTTTAATCAATGTGAATTTGAACAATCTAGACTCGTGCCTCTTCTTTTCCCTCCTCTCTCTTTTCCTCTTCTCACATGGATGGCAATGAACTGGCTAAGTTCTCCCTCCCTCTCTCTATTTAAAAAAACAGTAACATACTCCTTACTGACGCCATAGCTGCACTGAGATGCTGCCATTTTCTTAGACTCACGTGCTTTCTTTTTACATCATGTTCCATTTTTTAATCACTAATTATCACTGGCTTTTCAGTATTATAGTAAACTCCTGTGACAACCACACTTCCCGGAATACGAAGCGTCCCTAAATTCTTTTCAATTTTATCTAGAATCAGCACAAATTATGACTGTGGCACTCAGGTGTCGGATTGCAGCCTTCTTTCCACAGCATCGACAGTATTATATAGAGGAAAGTGTGCTGTGTTGAAACAGAGCATGCGCAGGCTCTCACTACACCTTCATGGCAACTTCCATAATGTAGATTCAGCAAGCCTTAAAACAAGGCAAAATCAAAAGAAAAAAGCAAGAATCACTTCCTTGCTTTTTTTCTGTTTTTTTTTATTCCTACAACATAAAAATGTACTCTTTTCCAAAGAACACAGCCTCCAATATTCATGGCAATCTTGCACATATGACTAATATCAAACTGAAGAACATTCATGACTGAATTTTTGAATGAAAAAGTGCAATATTATACGCCCCCATATTCGAAAAGTGTCTCTCAATTACTTTCTAAAGCTAATAATTTAACTTTTCAACAAGCCTTATTGGAGAAAGCACATGCAAATGTTTTTTTTGTTTTTTATAACAATGGTGGCAACAAATTCAGAAAAGGTGAAAACTTCTTTTTTCATTTTTTTAAGGGCAGGGGAGACGCCTATCCTGAAGAAAATTTAAAGGAACACTAAACAGCAAAATTATTTTTCTCGTATTAGTAGACTACTCTTTCATGATACCAAAAAACACCAAGCCTGCTGTGATAAGATGCCTAGTAAGCAAGAAAATGCGCAAAAAGAAAATGTGGGTTTAAAGTCTTCGCACCATTCACTGTGACGTCACATATTTTGATTGACGACGCCTACTAGGGTATATGTAGTTCCCAGTTATTAAAAATGAGGTACATTATTTTTTAATGGAGTCATAGACTCAACATGGCATGTTTGAGGAAATTTTGTTGAAACAATAGCTTTAAAATACGGCAAATACAGTTTGAAACCATGACTCCACATGCAGAGATCTTGATGTGAAATTTAAAAATAAAACTTTCAACTTGGTGTTCTGCTCTATCAAGAAACACATGATGATGAAATTGAGGACATTATAGTTATAAGAGTACAACTTGGCAATCTAAACTGATTCATTGTTTCTCTTTAGTGTCACTTCAATAGAGTTATTCAGTATTTTCTGCAAAATCTACATCTTCAAGCAGATTTTTATTATTTAACTATTTTATTATTTTTTTTATTATAACTAAAAATATGCAGTTTTTAAGCATATTTCGTATGGTAAGCTTGATAACTTCGCTTTGTGAAACTCAATAGCAAAGTATGCGGCATGACTGCCAGAGAGCTGGTCTAGCCGATGACACTTATTTGATCGTTTTCACCGAACATCGAATGAAAAATAAATGGATACAAATAGAAGTGAAATATTTTTGCTTCGTTGACTTTATGATTCTTAAGAATTATAACTTGGTTGACAAAACTATAAGAGAATGAATAGCACCATCGGCTAGACCAGATTTCTGACAGTATCGCTGCATACTCTATTTATGTATTTGATGAATAGAAGTAGCCACAAATTGCCATAAGAATAATGCTATAAACATTGTTGAAATACCATGTCTCTTGCTCTAATGCAGCTATTGAAAATCCACTCGGAGATTTAAAATCAGCAAAAAAATCTGAATAGGTGTACTAAATTTCATTCTGCTCACCCAGCTGTTTAAAAAATATTTTTGAAGACCCACATCTCCCTTTGCTCGAAAACTAAAGAAAGGGTTAATCCAGTACCAAATCAAGCTCTGTTACTCTTGGCCAGAGAATGAAGGGGCTGAAAGAGTATATCATAATAAAAACAAAAATCTTTTTGGGATGAGCACCATAAATCTACAAAGGACAGCAGCAGTCTAGTAAAACAGCACGGCACCAATGGGAAGTGGAAAAGGAAGAATACTTCTGCGTATGCAGTGCCCAATCTGTTTTTGCTCCAGTACTGAAAATAAACACAAGCCATGATGATGTGATGTCCAAACATTAGCTATAGCTGGCCTATGGCCTGAATTTCGCCCCTACAGCCTGCTGTACAAGGCATACACACAAATGATTGTCCACACGTGGCTTGCATGCCCACCCACACATGCTCTCAAGAAGGGCAGAGGGGTAAGCTCTATTATTAGTATACACTGGCACGAAGGAGCAGGCAGGGATCAGCAAGAGCTGCCCTGTCCCCTAACTCGGAACAAACAACCCAAGGCAGAATTTGGCAGCTGAACCCACATTATTAATTTCTTTGTGACAGAATGGACCAATCTCAACTCTGCCTGACATGTGATGTCATCCAATCACATCCCACAGACCTTTCTCTTCTCTAGCTTGTTTAGCTTCAACAGGTTAAGCATCAACAGGAAGAACACCAATCTATATGTGAAAAAAAGAAAAACAATGCTAGAAGACGCTTGTCGACAAGCACGGGTTGGGCTGTCTCACCCATAAAACTTTTTGGAAGGTTTTTTCATACATTAATTCGTGCTTGCTAGCTTGTGTTCTGGCCCTTTTCAGCAGCATGTCGTGGTGTTGAGAGCTCTCTTTGTAACGCCCAAAAAAGAGCAGACCAGTACGATACACAAATACCCCAGAGCTGCAAGTCTTTCCTGCGTGCCTCCGAGCCAGAAGACCAAAACCAGCGCATAGTGGAGGCTGTGCTGTCCCAAAGGGTCCTCGCCAACCTCCTCTAAGCCATCAGCATGTGGCTTACAAGGTATGCCACAAAAATGTATAATTAAGCTAAGGTACAAAAGAGCAAAAGGTCGCAGTAGACAACTAGATCCTCGATAGTGTAGATGAATATGTATATCTAGGCCAAGTACTATTTGTCTAGGTATATTGCTCTGGGTATATCAAGGTCAAGTAGTGGTGCACATAGAGTACACATTATCAACCCACGAATGGAGTAGCAACTTGAACAATAACAAAAATCACAGCATATCCACGAAGTAAACGACAATGAGCGGGCGAAGCTCTGGAAGTACATTGGTAAACCATGAATCCTCCGTAAATCTTGCCCATTTGATCATCATGTAAAGACGGCAAGCACGTGCTGCTGCCGTTTTTCGAGCCCTACACTCCACCGTCTTGTTTTCGTCGCTCATACTCGAAGCACACAGACTGCCAGCAAAAGAGGAAGCACGCCAAGAATGAGCGCAAGAGCGAACACGGTCTCCTATCACACAAGCACATGCATCAGAGTGGATATAGGATGGATAGATGGATGTATCTAGCTGTGCCCTTTGTATCGGGCGGGGGCTCACGCCACCAAGCCATAATGGATGGATGGATGGATGGATGTGGCTGTACCCTTTAGATCGGGCAGCGGCTGACGCCACCTAGCCGTAATACTTAGTGAACTAACCATTACATTTATCTTTTTTTTTTCCTTTAAATAATGAAGTTGAGGATTCGTACTTCACAGTGAAGGGTTTAATTTTCACTCGTGCCTTGACTTTAGCCACCAATCAGATAACCTCCTTCTAGTTAAGTCTACCCGCTTAAAGTCTATTTTGCCCTCGCTGTCCCTAAATCCCAGTGCTTTGAAAAACTCTGCGCCATCATCCTGAACTATAGGGTGAAGCCCTTTACAGAACATTATCAAGTGTTCGGCAGTTTCTTCTTCCTCTCCACACGCACTGCATAATGTGTCTACCCCTTCGTATTTGGCCCGATATGTCTTGGTTCGCAGTACTCCCGTCCTGGCCTCAAACAGTAGAGAACTACCCCGAGTATTATCATAGATCCTTTCCTTGGCAATCTCCTGCTTAAAAGTTCGATAGATCTCTAGTGCAGACTTCTTAATCATGCCCATTCTCCACATGTCAGTCTCCGTTTCCTTCGAGCGAGTGTAGCAAGTGTAGCAATGTGTAGCGAGTGAGCAATGTGTAGCGAGTGTAGCGAGTGTAGCAAGTGAGCGAATGAGCGAGTGTAGCAGCACCATCTAGAGAGCGCTCTGAGCACTAGCGGTGGCTACTAAAACTTGGGACTTGCCTACGTCTTAAGGAGCTTCGCTTCTAAAAATACTTGAGAACAGAAAGGGAATAAAATTAGAGAAAGAGAGGAAGGTCAACCAGATTTGCAGCATATGGTTGGCTATCTTACATTAAGGGGAGAGAGAGTGGAAAAGAAGGATGGAAAGGGAAGCGTCGAGAAAAATACATGCGCAAAAAAATGATGTACTGTAGAGCGGGTTTGCTATAGTCTATTCAGTAGGCCACTGCCATGCAAAAAGTTCAGTAAGGCCTCGATTTATTTTTGGTGCGATGAGAAGTTGAGAAGTTAAGAACTACACATTGTACAATGAAAGCAAAAATGTTAAGATAAAGCTAAGATATCAGAAGACAGAAGTATGGATCAAAGAACAAACAGAGGTGGCATATACGTATCCTAATTTCATCACATCATGAGAAGGGCAAATAACCGATGGTCAGTTAGAGCAATGGAATGGACATCAAGAAATGGGATGTACAGCCAAGGATGACACCAGGTTAAGTGCAATAAGATAACTAATTAATTTGCAGATATTAAATTAATATAATCAACTCGCACAGGACAGGGTTGTTTGGAGATGACTGGGAAAAACTACTGCCCAGCAGTGGACATAAGGAGATAGGCTTATGACGACGATGATGATGATGATGATGATGCAAAAAAAAATTTACTGCACGATTTGAGGCGACAATAAAGATCTGGAAATGTCGACTAAATGAAGTTTGACACTGCCGAGTCATATTTTGCTACTTTCACGCGGCATCTTGATTTGCCATTTGCGGCTTATGTTGTTGCAGAACGTAATTATATGGTAACAAATCTGAAGCTAAAATTAGCACTAATGTGATTGCATTCATTTTATTCCACCTTTGTCTTCTGATACAGCCTTTCAATCATCCTAATTTCATACTCTTATATTTCATTAGCACAATATGAAAGTAAGAAAAAGGAGCCCTCATCAAATTCACATTACGCCAAAGAACAGTATGAGCAATGTTGGGGCTCATGATTGCACAGTATGCTTGCTTAATGATGAAATTACTTGACGAAAGACAATTTTTCGTTTAAACAGCAGAAACTTTGAAAGTGTATCATAAGCTTAAATAAGCTCAATTTGTTATCTCTTCACTAAACAGTGCTGCTTTTCTGATCAACGGCATGTTTAAAACTTTTTTTATTGTGGAAAGGGCAAAACTTTAGCACGCTATCGATTGAATTGAATCTTTATTTCAGGCATGTATAAATAAAAGCATGGCTGTGGAGAAGGGAAAAAAAGCCGCTCAGTTGCGGCTTGACGATGCTCCCTTCCCTCACACACATCAGTAGAGCTGTATTACACGGTGCAGAAGTAGCACAGACATAAAAAAAAATATTAGGCACAAAGATAAGTACAATGATAATCTTTCTAAATCCAATTTTGTGCTTTTATGCATCGTACAATGTAACCCCTTGGCGACCATAAAACCTCAAGGACAATTGAATACTACGATGGCACATTAGCAAGTTCCTGTGTGTGTGTGTGTGTGTGTGTGTGTGTGTGTGTGTGTGTGTGTGGGTGGGTGGGTGGGTGGGTGGGTGGGTGGGTGTGTGCGTGCGCGCGCGTGTGTGTGCGTGTGTGTGTGTGTGTGTGTGCGCGTGTGTGATTTTTTCATTGAATTGAAGAAGACAAGCAACTTCAAATATGGGAGATGCTAAAGCTCTCTTAAGAACATGCAACAAAACTTGTGAGTTCATCCTAGCAAAGTTGAGAAGTGCACTACTGAGGACAGGGCTGGACAATATTTCGTGATCTACATTTATCAACTCTTAAAGCTACAGCTCACGTGACAGAACTACCAATTGGTGCAGTGAACCAAGTAAGCTTGGAACCACTAAAGGTAACTCGTAAAAAAACCTTGTCTCCTTGAAGTGCTTTTCTGAAATACTGAAGATGAGACATGGCCATTAACCTGAACTTGGTCACGAGTGCACCACAGTGTACATCCCTTGAAGAGCATTGGACTGACATGAACAAAATTATAGTAAATGGCTATGCATGTTTCGTTCACATACAGGAGTATGCCTGCTTCATTTACATTACTACAGACAATTTTAATGATCACCAAGTGAACTAAACAGCCACCTCTTTGACTGACATTACCATAAATAAGCAAATAAATAAATGCCTTAGTATAAAGGGTGAGTACAACATATCTGATCGGAGGTCTGCCCAACATGGTCTGCTCCCCTTATGCATGTGTAATGAGAGGTTCGTACGAAGGCCACCGGGAAACGGGAACACTCCGGTGTTTCTTTTCTTTTTTTTTACTTTCTGAACGTGAGGACTGGCGCACGGGAAACGTAGTCCACGTACGACGCGCACGGACGGCATTATTCGTAGATCGATCGATACACGCAGTCAAAATATAATCTCCCGACAGACGCGGAATCCGACGTGCATCTGCCCGTACGCAAATCGTCGCTATACGACGGGGCGGGTCGGGCTGAATGCGACATATTTACGGAGGTCCGAACCGAAGTTCGATACACGGCATGGACGGGAGCCTGCACGAGGCGTTCTTTTTCCGCGCACTAGCGCTTAGGAGGGTCGAGAACAATAGGAGCTCCACACAAGTACATCTACGCGGGCGTCAAATGTCGGGCGCGGACAGCGTCGGGCGAGGAGGGCTTCCCGCGATCACCGAAAAAATTCTGAGGCAGCGCGATATCAGCGCGCGCACGAAAGGCGCGACCGCGATCCGACGCCCGCGCGCTCTTCTCCAGCAGCACTGCATCGGCTGCGACATCGGACGCGCCTTTGCCGCAACTCAACGTTAAACCACACCTTGCCCCCGCTGTCGGGATCATCGTATCTAAATCGAGGCGCTAACTTTGTCAGTCGAAGTACAACGAAACTTAGAATACAAGACACATATCGTACACGCAACACCAATGTCGCGAAAAGTGGCGCCCGCCCTTTCCCTCTTTCGGATGGCACCGACGCTCGATGGGCAAACATACGCGACCGCGCGTACCCGACCACAGGCCGCGCTTTCGATCCTGTTCCTGCGGCGATGCGATGCTCTCGTTCAGGGTGACCCGCGGAACAGAGCAGCACGCCTCGCAACATGTAGAAATAGATTTCATTCTTCTCTGATCTCCCCTTCTCGCTGTCTGTAGTCTCTTAGCGCGTGAAAACCACTCGTCGCGCTGCAAGAGAACCGAACGATCACGCGGGCACACCGCTCCCGATCGTGTATAGCGGTGAAGCGCGCTTGACGCTGCTGCAATCTCCGCGATAGCCACACAAGAGTTCGCGCAGGGCAAAGCCGCGTAGTGGGCGCGACGCGGCGAAGAGCAGAAGTGAACGTCCCTTGCGTAGGCAGCGACGATCTAGCGGTCAGCGCCGTTTTGATAGCCGAACTTGTAGGACCAGCAACGTCCAGTGGAGAAACAGGTTCGAAAGGAGACGAGCGCGCGTCCCCGCCCCCGTGGAGAAAGCACACCGAAACCACATGCCCGCGGTTATTCAGCCCCGAGTGACTCCCGACGACGCCTGCCTCTGTCCCTCTCGGAGCTCAACGGAGATGCTTCCGGGCGCGACGGACACACGAGGACCAGGAGCGCGGTTCTGGTCTCGAGGTGTGTGCCCAGCGCCGCGGGTAGGCTTAGCGCGCTGACCGGCCATCAAGATGTGACAGGAGAGAGCGAGCGCCGCGGCCTTACCTGACTGGGGGCTCCGTAGGCAGAGGAGAAGAGCCACTAGTAGGCATGGTTGCTTCACAATCATCTCATCGGGATTATTGGACCGTAGACGAACGTTCTTCGTGCGTATTCCAGTGGTAAACAAATCGCGCTACGCGCAGCCTTTTTTCGGAGACAACACCAGTCGCATTTTCAACATTTTGCCGGGAGACTCTCGACGGAGTCCACAAACCGCAACGCTTCCTCGACAGCCAATCGCGGCACGCTTAACGGGAGAAACTACGAGTGGCCGTGCGGACCAATAGGAGTGCGCCTACCATCGTGGCTGCCCGCGCGACTGCGTTAGCGCTAGCGGAGCACCAGTGAAAAACACAGGTTTCGGTTGCCTTTTCAGTGGCTCGTTTGTTATTTCACACGTTGTGCGAGCTTAGCCGTGCTCTTGCACTGGCTAGATTAAAGTGCAGCACTTCTGATGGTGCCGGCGTACCTTCGAGCGATCAATAAAAAGTAGTCACTGACGGGCACTCGTGGCGTGTCCGCTGCATCTCGCTCTGTTTGCTTTCGCTTTTCCCGATGTTCGCGTGTCCGAGTCTGAGCTTGCGTGAACCCGACCATTTGCTATAACCATAATTGCTCTTCTTGCTTGCTTTGTACCCCAGTGAAAGAAGTAGCTCTCCCCTACTACGTGCGGAAAGATTGCAGATCGCTCTCGAAGAGAGGAGGTTAGTACCCGCGAGTTTCATGTAGCGCACTTCCCCGCGCGACACCGGCGCGACAATCAAATGGAAGCTACGCGATGTCGTTAAAGTCCCCTCTTTTATTTTGAATATATGAAAGTTAGCTTCTCGTGTACGAGTGCGCTGCAAACGTGGTCGCCCTCGGCATAATATATTATTCGTTTGATCTCGTCGAACCTGGATAATTACGTGCCCTGAATGAGAATTCGTGAATCGAAATGAATTGTGCATTATACTCAGCACCATTCAGCGTGACGGTCCCATCGCATCCATTTTGACAGAATTAAGTTATTTTCAAGTTGACGACACTGAATAAATGATATAGTAATATTATTCTTTTTTTTACGTAATATTCGTCCGGAACTTTGCTACTATAGAGAACAAGCATGTAATAAGAGAAAACGATAAACGATGGTGGCGCGCACTTTTAACTGGAAGTGCTGGCTGTCTCGCGGAGTGAAAGTTCAAAACCTACATTCATGTTGAGGAGGTTTTGCTTTATGAATATATGAAGTGCTCCTACAGGAGGCGAGGACAGCTTACTCTCTCCATCACGCCGGGGTGTGATTTTTTTTTTTTAGCATACATTTCTCATTGAAACCACACGAACATTGACACGTGTAGTTCATGAGTATGGCACGCCACAGTAAACTTTACAGATAGAAATAAAATTGTAATAATGAAATTTGTCTATTTCGGCAGACGAGCAGAAGAAGCTCAGGGCATCTATTTCTCGTGGAGGCTGAAATTTGCGAAGGTCGGTATGCTGGAACACTTGTATACAGAGCTTCGAGAACACGTCAAAGAAGTCCAATCGATTAGCATAAATCAAGATCCCACCGTTACAGTGCCTCTCTGACTCACCATATATATATTCGCCTTAAATCTTAATAAGTGCAGCAATGGCGATTCTCCCTCTTCGTGAAGTGGTTGAATAGTGTCCCTCGTTGTGCATCAGTAATTTGTCCAAACAACGACTCCCACGTAGCCCCTGTACGCACCACTCCTTACCCTTAATTCCTTTTTTCTTTGTTTGTTTGTTTTTCATTCCAAATCGACTGAAGTTTCACGCGAACCGCTGCATCTGGCCTGTCATGTTCGGGCAGCTTCACCGGCTCTCAGATTTTAAAATTCACCGCATGCTTAAGTCAAATAAACTCCGCGTATAGAAATGGAAAGCATGTCTCTGTACAAGCATCTGCCAAAGTTTTCCCATTGTGCGCACAAGGGAAAGAAACAGCGGCCGTGCCGAACAGACACTTTCCTTTTTCCTTGCCGCCTATCTGCCTCTGGCACGTACACCCGCACAATATGGGCTGCCTATAACATCCGGGTCAGCCGTGCCCTTCTTCCACTTACAGATTAAGCGGTAAGCGTGTCGGCCATGTCGAGTGTATACCTGTTTAGAAACAAGAATGATAAGCGAAGAATGGTGTCGGGAGGAAAGCGCCTCTTCAGAAGCGTACTGCAGGATGTCAAAAAAAAAAAAAAAAAAAGCTGGGGAGGCGAAAGACAAATGCCGAGGCATAGCGCTGGTAGTATATACGTGGAAAGTGGATCAAAATGTGCCAGTGACGACGTCACACCGTACTTCGCTGAGTTATATGCACGAATGTCTCTGCTTCCTAAAGAACTTTCTTTTTCTCTCTCTATATATACATAGTGATTATAAATCAGTGATGTACTTAAACACTTAATAACAATATTAATTGTCGGGTTTCACGAAACTACGATGTGATTACGCGAGATGCCGTAATGGAGGGCTCCAAAAATGTTAACCACCTGGAGTCCTGGGGTTCTTTAACGCGTATACCTAAATCATGGGTGTAGTCAAAAATGGGCCTATAGCCATGGGTTCAACCATATTTTATGTGCGTTCGTGCGTGCGTTTGTGTACGCAAGTAAAACTGAATATTTCCGCAGGGGTGGGGTTCAACCCCCCAAACCCTCTACGTCACATCTCAATTTTACTCGCAAATGGCGCGCTTAGTTGCACTGTTCCCGCTAGTGCTGCAACGTGCACGTGGTCGCAAGTGAAGTGTGGTCACACGAAATATTGGGCAATTAAGTATATACCGTTAGAATTGACTATCACAATTTCCAGTTTGGCTGTCGGTGCAGCAGGCAATGTTTGCAGTGAACTGACCAGAATTTTATTATCCGACCTATCCCGCTTCTCCTCTTCCTATCACACATGTTGGGCCACATTTAAGCAATGTCGCAACCACTTGTTTTTTTTTTTTCTGCAGGGGAGGGAAGGGGAGGTGTTCAACTACACTTCTTGTATTCTCGTGCGTCCGCTTGAATGTGCTGTATGAAAAATTAATTGAAAGTTAGGAGGAGGGTTAAACTCTTTGCCCTCGCCAGTTTGCGGCATTGCACATGGGTCGGTGACGTGGACGTCCCCAGGCTGGTGCCCGCCTATAAAGGCGCGCCTTTATCCACTGGCAAAATGTCGCGTCTTATATTCTAAACGTGACTGAATTTGTCGAACTGTCAGACATGTTCACATCGAACTGCACACGTGAAGACACCATGGCGTAGCCAGGGTATGCGTGTTCTAACCGGGGGGGGGGGGGGGGTTGAGGGTTAGTTAGAGCCGGGAGCCGTCCAGGTCACCACCCGTTATAAGGCTGGCGCTCATAGCATCCACCCATCTGACTACGCCCTCGCTTTCATTCTTGCATTCTCGAAATTATTCCTCATTATTTGTGAATACATGTACACAGTACTATATGTAACAGAAACACCCTATAATAGTGCTCGTGTGTAACATGGCATCCTATGATGTTTGCTTTCTTTGACATTTTTTTCGTTGCTTTTTTTGCGAGTAAAACATGCAACATTTCACTCGTCAGTGTTTCCCTTGCGCATTAAAACTTGTGCTTTTCGCATGCCCAGTGTTGTAAACGTTGTATAATCATTTTGTAATACTTTGGTAGCCGTTTAGCAACGTGTGCATTGTTTCATGATTGACCGTACGCAGTTTTCTTTTGTTTTTAGTTGTTTTTCTCTCTTTGTGGTTTGCTTATTTTATGTAAACCTGAAACTGATGTAATTTTGATGCATTTTCTTTTTATTTTCTAATTTCTTGAAGTTTTGAAAATCGACGTCAAATTGTTTTTTCATGTTTTGTGCTCTGCGGATTTTAGTAATGCCAAGTGAAAAGGGGTAGGAGCCTCGTCAAGCTGCTAACATGGCAGCTTTTTGCTCTTATCCTTGCGTTTTCTTTTTCGCAACTCCGCGAAGGAAATGCTCAATAAAATTGAAACTGAAACATGCCACCAGTTTTGTTCGAGCTGGAAGTCGCGCCCTGTGAGCCACTTCCATGCGGTTGTTTCGAACCGACTGGGGGCGCTCGGTTTACAGTGACCTCGTCAGAGTGTGAGGGGGGCCTTGGCGTGGGCGCACATCCGTGATATGCAGCGTCATGCTCCGCCGAAGAGGCCCCCGTGGGCGCGTGCCGCACCTGCCGCGGAGCGAAAATGCATGATACTACGCATCCAGCACCCCTGAGTAGAGGGGGGGGGGGGGGGGGCCTCGCTTCAGTCGCAGCGTGACGTATGCGCTTCTCCTCCATTTCCTACGAACGCAATGGGAGGTTTCACGCGGCAGACGTTGTGAACGCGGCGTATACCGTTGTTGACTCGGCTTTGAAGGTTCCGACGGCACCACGGGAAGGAAGTCCGGCGAAAAGTCGGTCCCTGCTCGTTGTCCGCGGACACACAGAGCGAGGACAAAAACGCGGAAGGAGACGCATGCACGCGCCAGGAACACGGCTACTCGTACAATTAGTAAAACGAGGAAAATACAAAAAAAAAACGAACGTGTCCTAAAATAAAGCGGCACAGAACTCGAATACGGCCGCTTTCAGTATATACATGCACCACGACCGCTGGTTGGAAGTTTTCATCCAGCGGCCCCTATGTGCACTATGAAGCCACGCACACGGCTCCACTTCTGAAAGAAAATTGACCCTTCTATAACAGTGATTCTAACGTAGGGCACAGGGGCGGCACCAAAAGGGCGGTTGGGGGGGGGGGGGCAGCAGGTGGTTGTACGATTCCCCCCCCCCTGAAAGGTAACTCGATTATTTGTGGATGCCCCCTCCCCTAGGTGAACGCCGTCCCTATAATGGAACATGGAAATTTACCTGAATTTTGGCAAGTCTAGACGCAACGAATTGTCTGAGCAAAGCTTAGGTGGCAGGTGCGTAGGCAGAAATTTTTTTTCTGGGTGGGTGCACCCCTTTGTCTTAACTGCTCGAAGGGGGTGGGGGCAGGTAGATGCGGTCGAGTGTCGTTTTGGGCCTGTATGTCATGGTAAAAAAAAATGAGGGGAGAGGGGCCCGGTATGCCACCCCCACTGTTGGGTAGCATATTTCGGCATGGGCGTGCGCCCGAAATGGGGGCCGCCCCCATCTAGTCTCCTAAGAGGCCGAAAAGTCTGCCCCATGCATCGACCTAATATGGGAGGGGGGGCGCCAACTCTGCTTCACACAATGACTTATTAATATAAATGGGTGGGGGGGGGGGGCTGCTATGAACGTTCGCCCCAACTCAAGGGCAACCCTGCGCACGCCCGTATGTATCTCGCTATCAAGCCAGGTGGGACAGCTGTCACCCGCAGCGATCGAAGGGCAGGGAGTTTCGCATGTTGTACCGATTATGTTTACACTTCGAAAATCAACCGCTGTTGGAACTGACCAGGCAGGCTGATGTCGTGCTGATGCGACATCGCACGACTCGGAACAATCGTAAACGTTTCGGACGATTTCGATCACATTCAAATGTTCGCTGACCTCTCGTTCGCGGAGAGGTCGGAGGCGACTAGCAAGCGCGCCAAAGCATCGGTGCGCGCATGCACTGCGTCCCTTCTAGTAGCATAAGTATATATTCTGTACAGGAATATGCTCACCTCTATATAGTACGTCCTTTATATGCGCAGGACGCGCGTGTTTTTAATATCAGTAAAAACTGTTGGAGGGTTAATTTAGCGTCCCAGAACCACGATGTGATGATAAACGCAGGACCTTGGAAATTTTGACCCTCTGGTGTTCTTTAAAACGCGAAACTATATCCCAGTACTCGGCCCTCTATAGCCTATCGCCTTCATCGAAATGCGGCCGGGTGTTTTCATATTGAATAATAAATAATAAGAATGTGCGGCGGATGTCTTGGTCGTGCACATGGGGAAGGCGCGTGAGAAAGGCGCTCTGTGCACGAGAGGCGACGGCCGAGGAGCGTCGGATGTTCTCACGGGCGTGGGAAATGCACGAGACAATGCATCCGGCACCAGGTTCAACATTTGCAGTGCGTGTTCGGGCGGCAAAGAAGATCCACTCGCCGGAGCTGTCCGATCAGCTCCATATTCTTTGTATTTGTTTCGCGTCTTATGAACTTTGCAGTGGGGGAAACTTTCGAACCCGAACTATCGCGAAGAAAGATATAAAGTATGCCTAAGAATACAACGGATACTCATTGATGTGAAATTTGAACCGTCGCCACAGCCATGCAGGGACGTAGTCAGAGGCGAAAGGGTGGCGGTTAGATCCTCTTTTATACGTGTTTTTGAGCGCGTTTGTATGTAAATACTTTAGAGGTGGGAGGATTTCCCATACCACCTGGCTGCACCTCTGGCGGCCTCGCAGACGAAGCCATGGCCATTCCACCAGTTCCGTCACTCGGGTATCAGCCTACGACGATGTTGCGACGTATAGGCGCAGCAGTTGTGATGCGAATGTTAGCGCTTTGCTTCAAACCACGAGAATCGTTTCAGCTCCACTGGTCGGCGACCTTCAGGTGACGTTGGGCCATAAGCCGGGGCTGTTTTATGGACATAGTTACGAAAAGAAGTCGCCTCGGTTACGAGTGAAAAGTGAAAAGAAGAAACGAGCTGTCTCGCACTCAACTCTGCATACACGACTGCGTAAACGGCGGCTTTAGACAACACTATGAAAGCTACAGAAACGAAGCGCATGTCTGGTATCACGCCGAAAAATAGAACTTATATGTCCTGATAATTTTCTCACTTGCTAAATGAAATAATTCTGCTTTATTTATGAAACTTCGACAGTTGCAGTATGTCGCAGGTAAAATAGTAAATTGTCCGCTCTGCAAGAATGGCTTCCTTTCAATCACGCCACTTTCCTACGTAAGTGTGACGTAGTGGTTCATGTGCGGTTGCAAACAGGCTGTTTAGTTCAAGAACATCATCATCAGCCTGATTACGCCCACTGCAGGGCAAATGCCACTCCCATGATCTGTCAATCAACCCGGTCTTGCGCTTTTTGCTGCCACGTTATACCTGCGAACTTTTAAAGACGATAGGCTTTCTTGGGGACATTCGACGCAAAAATTTTGGTCTGTATGTACATTTGTCCGCCCTTAACGGTTCCCTAAACAACACCAGACGATACTCCAAACAGCCGACCCCATCCGCAGCACTCACCAGTATTGCTCAAGATTCAGCGTTCATACTTGTGCGATTGTCAATTAAAAAGCAATTATTGCGCATATCTGAGGCACCATAACAACACGTCAATATTCTGTATGTGTGTCTTTTACTAGAAAAGGTATACATAAGTAATTCTAAGGACTGTAGCGTTTATCACGCTGCGCTGACCATGAAACGCTTGCACCAAAAGGCAAGTGGTTTCAACGCTTTGCTAAGACGACACGGTGGTGGCACCTACCCGTCGCCTTGCGTTCTACACCTTATCACCTCCGAGACGGGCGCGCACGCCACGCGCTTTGTTTTCCAAGATAACTGCCAGATAGCGCTCATGTCTCGAGTGGCTTAAGGTCCCTAGTTGTTCCATCTAGGGACCTTAACGTGTGACGTGTCTTGATGCGCTCGTTCGCCTCCGCTGCACGCTCGAGGCACTCTTAACGCAGCGCCTCCAGAATACCATTCACCGATTTTCTTGCGCATATCAAATAAACGTTTTGTTCACTCTCTCCAGACGCAAGACTATCGTCTTTCGACGACATTAGCAGTGTAACATGCAGGTACGGGGCCAATTTTTTTTTTCTCTGGGAATTCAGTCAGTTATTGTTAATAACCGGCGGTTATCCTTACTACGGGCCCTGCCCATTTTTACTTGGTTTCAACTGACATTCTAAACCCCTGTTTGTTCCCTGACCCACTCTGCTCTCTTCTCGTCTAAGGTTACACCCATCATTTTCCTCTCCATCACTCGCTGCATCGACCTCAATTTAAGCTGAACACTCTTTGTAAGCCTCCAGGCTCCTCCTTCTCCGTAGGCAAGTTTTTTAAGAAGAATACATATGGATACCCATATTACGACACTAAAATGTATTCTGAACAACCTAAGTGTTTTCACCATTCACACTTTACATTCTAGCGAGCGAATCCGCCGCAAGCTGCTGTACTCGTGGAGCAACACGCATGCGCAAAAGCCCCGGCTCCGTCGCCTTCGCTACACTGCCAAGACCAACAAGAGGTTTTTAGCAAGCTACGGAAATACGTTACAGAAAAGCGGCAACACTGAACATGAGTGTGCATACGCGACCATTGTAAGCGCATACGTAAAAGAACCGAGGCGTATTTCCGTAACATGTTTCGGTAGCTTGCAAAAAACCTTTAATATTATACTGTTATGGCTTACCGGGATTGAAGTGCGCATGCACAGTAACGAACATGACCTGTACCGCACACCGAACGCACGCTATGTTTACAGATTAAACGTAAAATGTACGTAAACATGGCGGCGCTTTCGGATGCCCGCTTTGAAGTGATTTTGGCATAGTTGAAAGATTCAATTCGTTCACAGCAAAGACCGTTTTCAATGGCTTCGCTTTGCCTTCAGTTAGCTTTAATGAACAAGTATTACAAATAATATAGCGCGATTTTTTAGATAGCTTCCAATTTCGAACGTCTCAAGGCCTAACTAGAAGATAGATGTAAACAAATCGGCAACGGTTTTGCCTTTTGTGCGGTGTTCATACTTATTTACTTACGGTGGATGTTCTTCAAAGAGACACAGGCGTGAAACATTAAACCAGTTTTTAGTTCTTTCAGAGCTAATTTTGCCATAGTAGGTTAATTTCTGTTAGCAATTCTTCAGCCCACTGAGTGCAAAGGCACACGACTTTTAACTTGCTAATAAAGTTTCTGCAAACTAAAGGTTAATTACAATAGGACAAGTTCAAGTTCGTCTTTTTGAGTGTTTTAGCCACACTGGCTCAATGCAACTTTATAAAACTTTGCATGTTTAGGACTTGCGGTCCCTAAGAGCGCATCGTAAACAATTTATACGGATAAAAGATTACGCAAGTGTTAGCAGACTCAAATAACATCACGGCTAACTGTAGCAGGATTTACATAGAAGCGTCGCCAACTGAAGTGAATGTTTGCACATTTTTTTGTTGAATGAATGTGTTTTCAGAATTGTTAAGCTTTAATCTACAAACGAGAAAAATTTTCTCTTCAGCATCCATTAAAATGCTGCCACAAATGTACTAAAAAAAAAATACCACACCCTCACAATTCAAGAGAATGCAATGGGTCCAGAAGTAAAAAAAAATTTGCATATTTGACTTTCATGCAAAGACACGTTGCGGGGCCAGCTGGTTGGCATTCATCACACATACCGCTATAGTGCACCACAGCAAGGCACACACAGCTAGCACTCTACTAACCCCGTGCATCTATTGTGTCCTTGTAGCGGTGTGCTAGATGTATGATGACTTTCATGAACAAAGTGCTATTTGGAAAATGCCCGGAGAGCCACATAACAAACCCCACCATAAAACTCCTGTCTATTAGCAGTGATATGCCCGGGGAGGAATTGAGGCTGCCACCCAGGATCCGGCGAAAAACGACTCTTGCGACGCGTCTCACAAACAAGTAGAAGATGCGTTTAATTTACATATTTGCAAGAGAACGTACACATTGCACTACACATTGCAACGAGAACGTACAGACGCGCCTTTCCATCACAAGGGCCCAGAGCGCACTCGAGTCGAGCGGGCCAGCGAAGTCCAGAGAGAGAGCCCCAACCGCACACGCGACGCGCTTTTTATACCCCTCGTCCGTGCCCGTGCATCTTCTCAGACGCAGGCTGTGCGTCCCAGCGACGCTGATGTGCGTTTCCTGCGGCGCACACAGATGCCTCCCGCGTTCCTGCAGGACGCGGACAGCGTTTGACCGTTACGCCGATGAGCGTCCCTCGCTGTGCCGGTCATAACAGCAGAACCAATGTGCGACGTACCTGCCACTTTTCACCCAGACATGCTCCTTCTACCCCCTCCCCCATTTTCAGGGATAGAATTTATTGCTAGCTATTATCAAATAGAAGTGTGCACCACACTTTGGCAGCTTTCACAAAGATAAACACAGGGTAGTAACTGCAGCTAATCTTAGGAAAATCGCTGCTGCCGACCATCATATAGGAAAATACATGGGTCAAAAATCGTGTTGCAGTCAAAAATCATAAGCAGTGTAATGAGCAGAGTAACAAGCAGTAGCTTGTTACTCTGCTCATTACACTGCTTATCTACTCATGATGTGTCCCGTGTCATGCTACTTTCACTGCTGTACGCATAAATCATACTACGCTATTTACTTGTGCCCTTATTCCCATGCATAAGTAGCAAACCGGTTATCCTGCACTGGTTAACCTCCCCAATTTTCTTTCATCACCACTTCACTCTCTAATTTCATGTTTGTGACAGGAGCTGATATTGCTGGACTTAGATTCACAGCAATAAAGGAAAAGCCTCTATTGCACTTAATGTTATTTATTCACAGCTTATGCATCTTCTGCCTTGGTTGTCCTCGTGTAGATGATTTGGCTGTGGTGCTTGACAACCTGTTTGATGAGTCCTGCAAAAATAAAAAAATCACTTAAGCAGGTTCAAAAGCAAAAGTACCAGAATGTGACAAACTACACATAACCATTTTACGCATTTGAGTGAAATTTAGTGTTCTGGAGTGATACATTTGGCCACAACTCCTGCCACTCGTAGTAGAGCTGCTACATTTTGCAGTTACAAGAGTTTTAGTTGGCTGAGCACTAAGCAGAAACACTGTGTGTCATAAATAAATACTGTATGTACTCTCGTAATGAACGCCCTTTTTTCCCTAGAAAAATCTGAGCAAAGTTGGGGGTGCATTTATTATGCGTGAAAAATTTTATGCAAACATTTTCCGGATGAGCTAGGAAATGCGGCAATGCAAAAAAAAAGGGGGGGGGGGAGTTCGGTCCCTTAGCCTCTAGCAATTGAGATACGCATACACTGTTTGGAAACGTTCTTAGTTGCACATAACTCATCTTCGGTGGTTGAAGGCGCTATCCTCTCCAACCTGTCTCAGCGTCACCCACACACGCCATAAAAGCGTTTTGCGGCTATCTTTTTCCGCCATCATTTGACCGCAACAGATCTGCTGTGATCTGGAGGGCACACAGAAGCTTGCACTACGATGCACTTTGGCAACTTCGCGGCAACCTCGGACGACGTCCGCCCCGCCCCTGTTGACATTGTATCCAGTAATCAAATTGCCACAAGCTACCGCCGAAACATCAAAACAAACCGCCGATAAGATTAACGACAGAGTACGGCTGCCACCTCGCGCGGATAAAAAGCCCTAAGAGCAAATTGCAACCAAAGGAAGAATTAGGGGTGCTCCCATGGTGTGGAAATAGTCACAATCTTTTCTGGGCGACAAGAAATATTTGTTCTGGTTTTCAAGAAACTGCGGCGCAATGGCCATAAATAGCCCTTCGCGACAGCCATGGCGAAGGCAAATCCTGTCGTCATCGCTCAAAAATTGCGTGCATGTAGTTGGGCCTTAAAAAGTTCTGTATTTGCAGGAAGCGACTGTTGGTTGGCACAGACAGTTTCGTGACCTTCACTCGCGGTGTGCTCCACACTCGCACTGTTCCACACTGTTCGTGAACCCTGCTGCGGCGCATAGATAATTAAAAGAAAGACTGGGAATGTGCCGTGCACAGATGGAAAGAAAAACAATACCGTGCACGGCAGCGGGCAAAGGGAGGGAGCGAGACATGGTGGCCAAAGAGGGTCGGCATAATAATACAAAAACGAAAGAGGTCCAATGGCCACGGAGTCATCAGGTGCCGTTTAGTGGGACTGCTGTGGATGAATGCAGGGGTGTGTTTATTACGCAGGGAGAGAAAAAAGTTGGGGGTGCGTTTATACTACCAGTGCGTTCATTAGGCGAGTAAATACGGTATGCTTAAACCACAAACATTTATATGGTGTGCAAACATATTAACTCAGACAATGCTGAAAAACAGTGATTTTGCCATCAAAACAAAAACCCCTCCACACACAATAGCAATGAGCCATGAAAGGCGCAACATGTTCATTTTGCAGAATTACCATCATATGCAGTTGCTTCAACTGTTGGCAGTTTCTCCGTGAAGCAGTGCAAAACTACAAAATTAAATACTTGAGTGTCACCACATAAGTGTCCCTTGCAGTGATGGAAGCAACATTTTTTGATTTTTGGAGCAGGAAAAATAGAGCTTTGTAGCAGTCTGGATTGTGTTTGGAATAAAATATTCCAAATGACTGTGGAGATTGTTGCATCACTCAAGCCTCTCAAAAACATTAGAATTTTTTTACTATGTTTTACCTTGCGAAATTCAGTGCCTACGAAGTCCTGGAATGGCGCAAGCGGAAATGTAAAGCATGAGGCCCGGGCAATCACCGTGCCGGCTGCTCCGGCGTACCTACTCCCGTGAATGCCTGCGCGCTTGTTTATGATGGTGTGCTTGAAAATGGTCTATTCGGGCAATTTTTGCCACATTCGCTCCCTTCGAGGCAGTGTGTGAACGGACCTTCCTCCACAGACAAGCCGCGTTACGCTGTTTGCATGCAGCGGTCAATCGCACATTCATATAATCCGCGGTGGCTGGAGAAACCGTTCATATAACACTGAATTACGGCGTAGCTTACATAATGAAGTCTATCCACAACAACCTTAAAGGGGCCCTGAAAGACTTTTTCAAGTAACCATAGAATGGGTTCGCTAAAAGAGCTTATTGCTTCACGAATTCAACGGCCCAAACATTTTAATAATCCGCCCATTACGAGTGGAGTTGCAAAGAATTGTCGCACTCTGCAATCGCGTTCTCTTCTTTCGTCCTGGCAAAAACGCTGGAGGCTGAGCAGGGAAGGATAGCAGGGGGGTAAAGATATGTCACATGCGCCTCGTGATACAAGGCATTTTTTCTTCGAATATGAGACTTTTTTCGTGTGATCACATGCGCTCACGCATGAACAAGTCGCGGCGATCTATGTAATGATTGAGCTGGTCATGTCAAATCATCCGATGGCTGATGATGGCATTCTATGCGAGATTTTTGAGCGTCTCCTATCCTTTCTCGAGAGAAGAAAAAGCATCTTGTAGCTGACTTTGATAATTTGTGAATTCCAGGCAGCGTGCTGTGCTATAATATTTGGCTCGCGTTTTCTCGGGATCCTCTACTACCGATCGGCGAAGTTTTCTGACCATGCCCAACAAGTGTTGCAGGGCCCGTTTAAAATTCATATCGCGAAATTAGCATAAATCGTTATCGTATCATCGATATTCTATCATACTTTGGCGATCTCCCTTTTCTGCTGAACGCTACAAACGTTGCCCTTGCACTACTTTCGCGTTAAAATCAAGTAAAGACAATACTTCTGGAATCCCCAATCAACAGCTGGAATTGAGGTTTTACAGTTGGTGCAAGCACCTATGTAATTGGTGTAAGTCATATAAAAGAAACCTCTGCGACGTCAAGAAATAGAGACAAAGTGAATCAAGCACGGTCACTTTGCAGATGAACTCACCCTTCTGAAGCAGCTCCTCGAGGGCCTTGCGGGCAAGTGAGCCTCGCACCTTGAGTCGCTCAGAGACAACTGAGGGTGTGATCAGCTTATAGCTGGGCACTTCCTTGAGAAGCTTGTCGTACGTGGCCTTGTCAAACAGCACCAGGTTGTTCAACTTGTCACGCACTTTTCCCTTGGACCACTTCTGCACATTAAAAAAATACCATGTCAAAGCCGCAATAAATGTATGGTTGTGCAGTGCAAGCAGAGAATAAACTTGACACTGAGCCTGCCTGCCAAGTTCAAGGATACTGAATCCGGGAGATTTCCGCAAATGGGAGGGAGAGGGGGGCTGAATTTTTTATTTCTTTTTCGGCACAAACAAACAAAAATCGCGAGAAACAAGAGGGGGGTCCTCAATTGCAAGCGCCAACATCAGCGTTGCGGTCTTATAGTGGCTTGGAGTGGCCGAACACACGAGGGTAGCGTTTCTTACTAAGGTGAGAGTCTCAAAGGATCAACACAACTAGAGACTATTTTCGTCAAAACAACTCCCGCATGTCTTCCAGGGCACACGTGAATGGAGCTTCGCTTGATGACCAACTGAAAACTGAATGTCAAGTATGCAGATTTGACAGGAACAACACATGTTATAAGATTTTTATAGACAAGAACATCAAAACGTTTCTAGCCGTTTTAAAGCCTTTATCGCCTTTAATCCGCTGATCGTGCCGCAGCGGTTTCCCATGTGTTATAGTTGCGAAAAATGATAGTTCCGCTTAAATTCCACGGGCGCTGGCTGCACATGTGCCTTCAAAAAACAAGTTTATTTTTTTTTGCTATCTATGATTGCACCTGCCACGGTTTTGTCTGCAGCCTTTGACGAAAGCAACATCACTTTGACTGGTCAAGCAATGAACGCACGTGCACTTTTCAACTTCTGTCAGTTACGTCATAGTTTTCGTCCACAGCAGTTCTGACCACAATTCTGACAGTGCAGGTGCTGGCAGTGTGCGTCCTTCAGAAACTTCAAGCACACCAATTCCCGCCTTCGTTCGATGGTTTCAGTACTGAAGCTAATTAGACCAGCAGCAATGAGGATACATGTTCGGATAATCTGAATTTTGGCTGGACATTGCGGAATTTGACTAAAATTTCACGAATTCGTATCAGTCGGTTTCGCATCTAGAGATTTTACTGTAGTTTAGATTCAAATGCCCCCTAAATTTATTGACAATAAAACTCAGTGGTTTCGAGAAATCGAGAAAGCCTGGATCGGATTGGGCAGCATTTTTGTCAATGTGGCCACATCACACAAAAATTTCGATTTCCGCAAGAATTTCCAGACAACCTTACAAAGTGGTCGAAATCTAGGACACTTGACAGGCAAGGATATGCTGGAAAAGCTGCTCCCTTGAGGTGCAACTATTTACTTTAACACGGTTGCCTGCTTGAGAGTGCCACCGGTAGCTGGTTGTTTTAGTGGTAACGATGGACGATCAAATCACTAAATTGTGCAGCATTGCTTCTGCTGCTCGACAGCTACAGCTCAGACTAAGCAAAGTTCCCGCACCACCAATTCATCAGATAGAGAGCGACAAGGAAACTACTGCGTACAAGCAGGAATTGGACAGCTGAATGGAGAAACTGTACGCAAGGTACTCTGGGCAACTAGGCACTTGAAAGGCGGACCTTCCGCTTATGCCTGGCTCCAGCAACATGTGTAGTCTTCCAATCGCAGATCTGGAGCCGTTGCTCTATGCCAGAGTCGGATGCTCCCTTGCGGAGTCAACATTAGTGCTCAAGAGCTCTGCTGCGATTCAGCCTTGTGCGACTTGGTGCAAGCTGAGCTAATTCATTACTGAAGCTGAAAATAACAATTTCCTTATGACTCCTCCAATTAAATGTTTCGCTATCATTAGAATGATGTAATCTACCTTTCATAAGGTGCAGGGTTGTTTCGCGAGCTTATTCCTGGCTGTACCATTTGGTAAGGCAAGACAAAGCTTCACTGCACACATTTTGATGTTTTTAGTTTACATGAAGGTTTTGTGTGGTTCCTTGAAAGTTGTTAGGGGTCCCAGTCAGCAGGCATCAAGATTGGTTATAATGAAATTTTAAAAGCAGTGTCACCCCCATAGCCAAGGGGCAGAGTAAGTAATCCTTCATGGCAACGGCTTCTACTGTCAGTTGAGAAAGAACGACTGTGAAATGCCTACTCATATGTCCTCTGTGTGCCACGACATCAGCTATGCTCCTGGTCAACAAACAGCCCATACCTCCAAAATTTGTCATAATTATGTGACGTTCCTTCCATGCATATTTTTCAAAGCAGGGGTGACTGCTACAAAACATTCCATCTTAACTGACTGCTACCGTATGCATAACAATCTGGCAGTCATGCACCAGTGTGGGGGTGCACTCAAAACATAAGCATACAATAGCATTTTAAATGGTAACTTTATGACTGGCTCCATTAAATGGCCAACCCCAATTTGAAACAAAGGGCGTGCCTTGTACACCCATTGCCGTGCTCAAGACCAAGGTTGCCGATTGTCGAGTTTTGACATCTAAGTTATTAATCAGTTGTGCCAATTTTTTTTAGTGCAGCAATGTGACATTCATAAGAACGCATGGTAAATGTGCCTCAAAATATAGTGCTACACCCGAGAGGTGAGGAATGCAGCAAGATCTCATTGAGGTGACCACTTATTGTTGCGCGATGTCTGGGCCTGTTGGGGCTGCAGAGGGCTCACCACAGGAATTCGTTCGCGCTACTGGCCCACAAGCATGAGATGAACTGGCAGCCACGGCAATTCTGCAGCTATGCTCACATACCCAAGTAAAGAGTGGACATCCATTGCATTAGCAACCATGCATTATTGACGCAAGGCTAAGCTGCAATTTACATATGAAAGCGGACAATTTTCAATAGCTTACCAGTTTATCAGTGTGCAAGGATTTATGTTTAGAGTAACTGAATTCTTAAACCTGATGTCACTGCAAGACCTAACAAACTGCTCCCAATGGAAATAGTGTAAAAGTATGTCCCCATCACGGCTGCAAACAAAGCAGCAGCCGTTGATTTCTTTTCCATTTCACTTGCCTTCTTCTTGGCCTTGCCTCCGGAGGATCCCTCCTTCTTCTTGGCGGTTCCCTTGGTGTCGGTTTTCTTTTTACTATCCTGTTTGGGCGGCTGAAATGTGCAAGCAGGTCGCCATTAGCTTAGGCAGACGACAAACGAAAAGCCACCCCACAAGCATACATCTGAAACAACATGCACAAACTTCAAAAATTGCTTGTGCGGATGCGACGATTGGGGTCCGTCATAAACACCTGGAAATTGTAGCAAGTGTAGAAAACTTTCCCAGCTGAAAATACTGAATGTTACAATTATCTGCTACACACGCCCACGATGGACTCAAAACGTAAAACAAGGTCGTAGCGACTAGACCCGAAGATGCTGATTATTAAGGACATTGCTTCCTATCGTCACGATATGCACAGCGCTGTGTGGGTTCACTAAGTTTATTCTGCATATCTCTGGATGTGTGAACACGCGATCGCACTGACAGGCACTTAATTATTACGGTGATTTGCTCAACTGGATGACCAAAAGCGTCTCGCACTTGTACTCAGTGTTCCGGAGCACACCGACAGCATGTTTTAAGCATAGAGAGAGCTATATTGTGTACGCCAAACACGCAGGACTGTTAAACAAAGGCATGGCACCCGTAAGCAGATATCAATGGCTGCATTTACTACACGGCTAGCCCAGTCTGATTTCTCGGCACCGCCGCTTCAGACAAGCGTCGAAATCTAGGCCTTGCATGCAACACGTGCGCCACATAAGCCGACACCGAATATTTCACCGCAAAAGCATAACCGTTCTTCACTAATATAACTCTTATCCTCTCTAAAGAAGCTCTACATAGTCTAAGTAATATAACTTACTGAAATAAACGAGAATAATGCATGAAAACAGCGAACCTACCATCTTCGGTGTCTAACCGGATCGAATGCCGTGAAAGAAGAGACCTTTGGTCACTGTAAAGAACCCCGTGCCAGCGTTGAAAACTCATTGTGGCCAGAGTAAATTTGTTAGCAACCAGTCTAGGAGGCTATGTAGCAACTAATGTTTCTTAAACCAGCAAAACCTTTGTCACTCTTTAGTTACTCATAGCTCAAATAACACAAAACTAACTGTTACTTTTTGTGCCATAATTTCTATTGTGCTTGTATTATGACGTGTGCACATTAGCGCAGACGATGTTTTTTGACTGGTACTCAAAAATAACTACCACACAAAAATAACAAAATTACAAATAAAGCAAATTTTAAACCACACGTTTTGTTGTTATTATTACAAGAAGGTCTTAAAGCAACAACCTGTTTATTTTTCTTAATTTTAGGAGTATTTAGGCGAGGTTGGCGAGACTACGTATCCATCAAGCAACTCTGTAAAAAACGTCTTTTCGTCAGTTGTAAAGTCCCCGTGTCTTTCTCTCCTGTGAAGCCGAGGGCTAGGTGCGTGTGTCTATTCTCTGCCCATTTCGCGAAATATTCGTTGTGAGTTGAAATACTTTGAACCGTCTCTCTCTCCCAGTGTCAAAAGCGTACAGGATGTGTATTTTCGATTGGCGTGCTTACGTTGCATGGCTTTGATGAAGTGGCGTTTCAAGTGACACGTTTTGGAACTGTGAAGTCGACCGGCGTGGCCGGATTACTGCCGTGTTTCTTTTGCTTATGTTAGTTTGCCAGTAATACTTAAATAACAAGTTACTGTTCGAAGCAGTTCTTGCAGAATAAGCGCGCTGACGAGCAGCTGCGCTTTAGTGACTCGTGTCGTACTTTCCACGTTCCTGCGGCCATGTAACGATTGTAGGGATATCACTGTCGCAATTGAGCAGCCTGTACAGTAGGAGTAACTTGAGAAAGTCTTTGTGGAAGCAATTTTACTGAACGCACTGAAACCGATGTGGTACTTGTAGCGATTCTTGAGTTGCAAATTCAACTTGCACCAAGTATTCATTCGCAGCAATCTGTTGCGAGCGGGAAACGTTTATTTTTTTTAATAGCATAAGTAAAAAAGATAATGTGCATTGTAACCTCAGCTGTTGTGTACCGTGATTTGCCGTGAACCGTGAAGGGCTGATTTTAGAAAACGCAAACTGCCAGAAGGTTGTCGGCTTTCTGTATCAAAAGA
Organism: Rhipicephalus microplus; assembly: GCF_043290135.1. Lineage (NCBI taxonomy): Eukaryota > Metazoa > Arthropoda > Arachnida > Ixodida > Ixodidae > Rhipicephalus > Rhipicephalus microplus. The sequence continues at coordinate 28,418,040 of NC_134703.1, forward strand.
AAAAAATGTCTTACCAAACAGAAAGTGTCAATACCTAGCCTGTATTTAACGCTTCACACCTATATTTTATCGCCATATTCATTAAATGTCTTGCGCCGCAGTTTGTTAGCACCTCTGTTAGGTCTTGCAGCGGCATCAGGTTCGAGAATTCAGATACTTCAAACATTCGCGCGCTGATAAACTGGTAAGCTATTGAAAATTGTCCGCTTTCATATGTGAATTACAGCTTGGCCTTGCGTCAATGATGCACGGTTGCTAATGCAATGGGCGTCAACTTTTTTTTTGGGTATGTGAACATAGCTGCAGAATTGCCGTGGCTGCCAGTTTATCTCGTGCTTGTGGGCCAGTAGCGCGAACGAATTCCTGTGGTGAGCCCTCTGCAGCCCCAACAGGCCCAGACATCGCGCAACAAGAAGTGGTCACCTCAATGAGATCTTGCTGCATTCCTCACCTCTCGAGTGTAGCACTATATTTTGAGGCACATTTACCATGTGTTCTTATGATTGTCACACTGCTGCACTAAAAAAAAAATTGGCTCAACTGATTAATAGCTAAGATGTCAAATCTCGACATTCGGCAACGTTGGACCCGAGCACGGCAATGGTTGTACAGGGCACGCCCTTTGTTTTAAATTGGGGTTGGCCATTTAATGGAGCCAGTCATAAAGTTAGCATTTTAAAGGCTATTGTATGCTTATGTTTTGAGCTCACCCCCACACTGGTGCAAGACTGCCAGATTGTGATGCATACGGTAGCAGTCAGTTAAGATAAAATGTTTTGTAGCTGTCACCCCCTGCTTTGAAAAATATGCATGGAAGGAATGTCACATAACTATGACAAACTTTGGTTCTTCGTTCTTTCTCAACATGACAGTAGAAGCCGTTGCCATAAAGGATTGCTTACTCTGTCCCTTGGCTAACAGGGTGACACTGCTTTTAAAATTTCATTATAACCAATCTTGATAATGCCTGATTGAGTGGTACTCTAACAACTTTCAAGGAACCACACAAAACCTTCGTGTAAACGAAAAACATCAAAATGTGCGCAGTGAAGCTTTGTCTTGCCTTACCAAATGGTACAGACAGGAAAATGCTCGCGAAACAACCCTGCACCTTATGAAAGGTGGCGTACCTTAGCTTGTACAGCCATCTACAGTCTTCACTGGCAAACTCTGTCTAAAACCCTGCCTTGTATTTCAGCATCCCACATGGCTCAGACATTTGACGTATTTGTGCGGGGCCTTGATGGCCAAACGCTGGTCGTTGACCTGCCACTTGGTGCGCGGGTTGCCGAGCTCAAGGAGGACTTGAGCGCCCGCCTGGGCCTGCCGTGCGACCAGCAGCGCCTGCAGCTCTCCTCAGGCCGACCGCTGGAGGATGACGACGCTCTGGAAGCTGGCTGCAGCCTGGACCTGAGCCTGCGCCTGCTCGGTGGTGTGATCGAGCCCAGTTTGCGCATCCTGGCCCAGAAGTACAACTGCGACAAGATGATCTGCCGCAAGTGAGTGATAAGACTGCCTCGATCCGGACCTTTTGTGCGATCACTCGAAGGGTCTCTTGCTCACCAGGTGACACTACGAATTTTAGTTAGACACTGGTTATGCCAATCCACTGCCACTGGTGAGCATTATGCCAAAAGAACTCTTAATCGGTGTGTTAGAAGCTCAAAGAACCACTGTTTTGAACTGGCACGAAACCAGTACACGAGAAGGCGAGCTTGAAACCCTTGCTACTCTCCCCGTGTAGCTTTCGCAAGCCAAATTCTTTCCCTGCCCTCTTAGGCACACGAGCGGGGTCCCGAACGCGTGATGTGATTAAACCAGCCTGAGCCACTGTTGGTGTTGTGTGTGCGTTTTCTGCACTTCATTTCTGCGAGCTATGCCAAACATGTCCTCATCGATCACTTGGATTTCAACCTATTACTGAGCATGGAAGCTGTAACATTTGTACGGACTCGAGTCTATCGGTACCATCAGGCAGGGTGGCATGACCGTTTCGTTAGACACATGCCAAGTGCAAAGTAACATCAGGCAGGGCCGCATTACCGTTTAGTTAGACACACGCCAAGTGCAAAAATACAAACACATGCAAACTAGGGGCAGATTAATCTTGTCTAGTGATTTGCTTTATTATTGCTCTCAAGTTCATCTATTCATGCTAGAAATTGCACGAAGTACCCATGTCTGGTCAAATAATTATCAGTGTTTCGTGCTATTGTGAGTGACCTCCGAGCACGGGTGTTATCCTAGAGGAGCGACATCAAAGCATTACCAACACCGTAGGACCACTCTTCCTCATACATAATCCTCTCATTTTCTGGGCACGAGCCTGTGAAAAGGACCAGCGGCAGAGTTTGGCAGACATTATCTTGAATGCTCATTGTATGCATTGCGCTCATCAGCTCAAGGTTGTCAGAACTTACTATTGGAATTTATTGCTTTATGAATTAAGTTAGTATGTCACGTTAATGGTGCAGCTTGTGATGTTCAAATCGTGCCGTGGCTGTGTGTTTTGGGTATTTAATGCAGTTGATTTGGGTATTATATGACATTATATGTAACTGGAAGATAGAGCGATTTCTAGCCAACGCTGAAGTTTCAATAACCCTCTGCTGCATACTACGCTTTGTTTGCCTCGCATGTTCGAAGGCGCCTCAGCTCCAGATCGGCAGCCACCCCGCGGCGGTGGTCTAGTGGCTAAGGTACTCGGCTGCTGACCTGCAGGTCGCGGGTTCAAATCCCGGCTGCGGCGGCTGCATTTCCGATGGAGGCGGAATTGTTGTAGGCCCGTGTGCTCAGATTTGGGTGCACGTTAAAGAACCCCAGGTGGTCGAAATTTCCGGAGCCCTCCACTACGGTGTCTGTCATAATCATATAGTGGTTTTGGGACGTTAAACCCCACATATCAATCAATCAATCCAGATCGGCAGCACTTGCTGACCATGTTCTAAATTGGTTACAGGGCCCATTTAAAAGCCCCTCAGTATGTTTGTGCATTGCCCATATATCTCGCTGCATAAGAAATATTGGAAATTTGTTTCGCTTTTCTTAAGAGAGTCCCACATAAAGCCAATGTCTTCCTCACATGGGCAAATGTCTCATTGTAAGATGCCGTAGCTGCATTTTCACTATTTTAGCTTGTGACCTTTGCAATATCAGGCATTGCAATGCAACCACCGTTGGGTAATAGAATAGATGTTGATTGAATTCAATGGGTATTATAAAGGCGCGAAGTGAACCACTCAAAATGCTCTTTGCTCGAGGGAGCCAGGACTTCTAATGTATTGGCTCTGGTGTTGCCTAGAGGGAAGAAGTTCTGTAAGGTTATTTTGAGGCTCATAGCGAGAGCATCAGCATCGGAACTAAAGCTGGCCTCGGAGCTACATCTTGGCACAATTTATCACGTCTATGCGATTGCACTCCCAAAATGATGCCAACCAAAATTTGATTGTGCACTTACCATCATAAGGAACTCTTTTATGATCTACCGAGACTGTCGATGTGGATAATGTGATGTGTCTGGCAGCTTGTAAATTGCGGAGAATAGCGGTAGTCACAAGAAATAAAATGCCCTCATTTAACCCATTTAGGAATGGTCTGTCATGTATTAAACTGACGAAATTTCTTTTATCTCAATGCTATCGAAAAGTGCACCTCATATATTTACCTGGAAATTTTCTTTTGGCAATCACTCAAAGCAGCTATTGTCCTGGGCTTCTTTTTTGTGAAAGAAACAATAACTCATTTTCATGTTTATACATTTTCGATTTGTAAATCAAAATGCTCTCCACTGATCCTGTTTATTAGTAGCAGTCACAGTCTTGACTTGTGATATACCGTATAAACGCGTGTAAGGGCCGCACTTTTTTTCAGAAAGTGAGGGCTAATTTTCAGGTTGCGGCTCATACACGGAACTTTTTTTTTTTTTTTGGTGAACTAAAAACAACGTACCAGTTAGTGAACGAAGAGCGTTTATTGCAGTATGCCGCGTGTGCGCTTAATCATCGTCACTCGACGAGTCCTCTAACTCGGAGTCCGAGATAGTGTGTTGCGGAGCACCATCATTCCACAAACAGTCATCTTTGGTGCCATCCAGGCTGTTGGATATCCCAGTGACCTTAAAAGTTCGGGACACAATGTCCGTCGACACCGAGCTCCACGCCGACAATACCCAACCGAGAACAGTAGCAAGCGGTGCCCTCTTCAGCCGTCCGGTTGGCGTCTGCTCATGGTTGCCAGTTGCCATCCATTTCCGTGTAGAGTCTTCGGAATTCAACTTTGAATGGTCGATTCCCGCTCACATCCAATGGTTGCAACATTCCTGTGAGGCCGCCTGGAATCACGGCCATGTCTGTGCCGACACGGCGCAGCTGTAGTGAGCGCAAAACCATCGTTCCGCACCACAGTCACATAGCGGAGCAACTCCTCTTCCAAATCGGGATACTTGCACTGTTTTCCTCGGAAAGCACGCTTTTTGATATTGGCGTTCTGCAAGGCTTTCTTATGGGCGCATTAACGTCGAACATACTTCTCGTCAACGTCGAATTTTCTGCCGGCGGCCCGTTTCCCGTGCTCGAGGGCAAACTCGATCACCTTCAACTTATAGCCAGCTGTATAGCTATTCAGCTGCTTGCCCATCGTGCGAAAACGTAAACGTCCCGCAGAAAACTAGCTGGAGTCCCAGAGTCATTCAACAATGCGCAAAACTCGAGCACATGGCAGGCTGAACAGCACAATGACCCAACAACGCACAAATACCAAAGTTGGTGATGCTAATGCCGATATGGATAGTGCGTTTGTATAGAAGTGTCAGAAGTTAAAGATAAAATCCTGCTTTAACCTTTAGTTGGCGGGTGTATGAACACTACTGAAAAACTAAAAATTTTTAGCCAACTTCATGAACATATTAGCATGAAGAAAACCAACAATTTATTCTAATGATGTACTATATGGTGATGATGAGCATTGCGTTCTCTAACGCCATCTACTGACAACGCCTAGTAGCTCACACACGCGCGCGCATTTTGGATACGCATGGGTCAAGGAAAGTGCGGATGCGGCCCTTACACACAACTTTTTTTTTTTATATGTGCTTTTTAAAAACGGGATGCGGCCCTTACACGGGTGCGGCCCTTACACGCGTGTATACGGTACCTACAGTGCAACCTTCACGATGTTTCAAACGCTAAGGCCCGCAATCTACCACGAATTGGTTTGGTCACAGCCTAAATCTCATTAAATAGCAAATTCAAAACCCCATTTATACTATGCAAATATCTGCCAACACTGCATCATACGGCCATTGAGATGCCGTCTTAGAAAAAAAAACCTTTTCACTTAAATCTAACACCTTCTTAATATTCACGGAGGCTAGAGAAAAGGTTACATGGCCCTCGGTTGACAATAGGTCATTCTACACACTGATAAACGCACTATAGAACGTGAAAGACACCACGCCAATTTTATAGAAAAATCGAGTTCTGGGGACGGCCGCTACCTATAAAGAAAATCAGTACTTCGGACATGTCCACGCCAAGGTTCCTATTTTTCCCGATTGAAGGAGAGTTCCTGATTTTCTTTCTTGCTTTGTCAGTTGCATTCTTTGTTTTGTAGGTTTTGTATCATAGCAGCAAAAGAGCCCAAACTGAAAAACATAATACCCCTGTCACACGTGGAAAATAATACCCCTGTCACACGTGGAAACTCATGTGTACTTTTAGTGAGTGTACTTACCCTCACAAAGTGTCATTTTGGCACTTTGCTGTTACACAAGCAAGCTAAGTGTACTTTGGAAATGATGACAGTGGCAATTGGCAGATTTGTAGCGCAACATATATGTATTGTTGTTTTTGCACTTGTCTCTCATTGTTTGATCATGTCTTCATAATGAAGGCACACGTCATCGCAAATGACTAGAGAGTGACTCATCTACGTATGTGCAAATCTGCCTGGAAGTAAACAACTCGATGGACGCCGCCATGGCACAGCATGTGCTGCCTCATGCCTATAGCAGACGTGGCTACAAACTGCCTGACGGTGGGAGTAGTGATTTTTTTTTTTTTGTAATGTGATTTGCGTTGATATTGGTATTATAGTATGAGTGCCTCTTTTAGGCAACAGCATATTTCTGCGCAGGCCACTGGTACCGAGGCTACACATTTTCTCGCAGGAAAACGAGGTTGGGGAATACACTTGCTGGCAAGTGTACTTTGCAGGGAGAGACACTAAGTTTTCTCATTGATGCTTTGCCAGCGACACTTACGGTGAAGTGTACGCGCTCAAGGTGCACTTAACTTGCCACGTGTGACAGAGGTATAACACAAAAAGTGCATGTTCTTTCTTCAAGTCTTGGTGACTAGATTTGCTTGCTACTGCATTTAAAAAAAAGGGAATAAAAGCATTGACAGCATGACAGCTTAGTTATGAAGGCAAGTAGCAATGTGAAAGCACCAGGAGGAGGAGGAATACACTTTATTGTAAGAAACCAGCAGGTTTAGATGGCTGGGCCTAAGCCTCCCATGAGGGGACGTCAAAGGCTTGCCTCGACGCTGCCTCACGGGCGTGCTGGGTCGCCCAGGTTTGGTCACAAAGAGCGGGGCTCCGCAGAGCCTCGTAGAGCTTCGACGAAAGGGTCATGCTGTGGGATTGCCCAGCACAGTACAGACACTAACGCCACGACCCTTTCGTCGAAGCACCAGATTCGGCAAACTTTATGGAAGTGTTACTGGTGTTAATCTTGCGTGCGGGGTTTTTACAGGAAGGACAAATGTTAGGTCATATGTGTATGTCAGACTATGTCCTGGAGTTTTGATGTCTATAATAACACCACTCTGCAGGTGCTACGCCCGGCTGCACCCGAAGGCCACAAACTGCCGCAAGCGCAAGTGTGGCCACTCCAACAACCTGCGTCCCAAGAAGAAGCTGAAGTAGACTGTATGCTTAAGCACAATGTGTTTGTGGTTACCGGAGCAGGAATAAAAGTCCATATGAATTCGAGTGTCCTTGCTTGCATCCTAGCCACATATGTTGCACAAGTTTTTAGACGCTGCAGATATTGGCTTTGTTAAGCATATGCTGCTTGCATGAAATCAAGCAGCTGTTAACATGATTGATAGTCATGTGGCCCACAGAGTTTCGTATAAGTACACTAGAAAGAACTTTGGTGCTAGCTATGGGAGCAGCAATACATGGGAATGATGGGTTGTAGTACATGGAATTGAATAGTTATACTTTATGCTCTGTTTGACTTCGGGTGGCTTGGAGTCGCTTTCTCACAAAACAACAAACCTTCAGCAGTTGCACTTTACCATCTTATAGGCTAATTAGGTCGGGTCGCGAAGATCGAAACGAATTATTTCATTAGAAACAATTTAAAAAATGCAACGACTGCATTCGAAGCCCGCAAGCACTAAGTCTTTGCAAATCCATGTACTACCCATTATTACCGTGGTCGCTGAACGATCGCAGCGCCCCTCTAGTTAACTTTAGGAAACTATAGTGTTGCCGCCCTCCTGTGGTAATGTAGTGGCTGAGATGCCATGCTCTTATGTTGAATTCCAATGGCGGAGTCGGTGCAGCCGACCGACTTCGCGAGCGAGCACTCGACTCTGGTGTAGAGCAAATCCTTCAAATCCGCCATCGGAACACAACCCGCCCTGCTGGAGCAAGGCGGAAGCTGCCACGTTACCCAGGATACCTTGCGCGTGGCCTTTTCCGCTGTCTGTTTCCCACGTGGTTTACCAGCATCGCCGCATCGTTCGTTTGCTTGTTCAGCGCTATTCACCTGTGTGGAATGGATATCACGCCAAGCATGCAACAGCTATTGTCCACGATGTCTGCGATGGTGACCACACTGTATGCGGAGCAACATGGTAAGTGTCTCCTCAATTTCAACACTGTGCTGTAATTGTGTGTTGAATGCAACACACGTGTTGAGTGGAGCGATTGTCTGCACGCGCTATGTTCATGTTGCAACGTTGCTCTACTGCTGATGCGATCGTGTCACTGAAACGCATCGCATGCGTCATACCGTTGTTCGTTTGCCTGTGTCCGTGGAGAACGAAAACCTTCGCCGCCTTGATTGCACAAACAAGCCAAAGCTAAATATACAGCCAAAAGTAAACGTGCGCGCGACGCCGCTGCTCTTGCACGGAATGGCGTCATTAGTAAGAAGCGACTTCCTGTCACTTTAGAATGCAGCCACACGAATAGAAACGAACCGAGTTGGTGACAACCGTGTTTGGTATAAGGGCAATTGGACCGATCGTCCGAAACAATTTTTTTCTGCCCCCTACTCCGCTCCCACGGCGAGTCTCCCGATTTCAGAAGTCCCTAGGTTGGCAGGTACGCATTTGCGGCGAGACACCTCCAAAGTAACGCTTTTACCGTACAAGCACAACGCAGCGCGAGCGTTTCAGTACTGCTCTACTATGTGGCAAGTTCCAGTGCACTCGCCTTTCAGTGGAAGCGGCGCAGAAGCAGTTGTCTGCCTTTATATGTTTCGAAGAAACTATAAGCCAGTGTTACGCAACCGAGAATTTGACTCCCAGGAAATTTTAGCTGCAGAGGTAGCAGCGTGAGTGCATGTTCTGCTATCTAATGGGTTGGCAATGTTACCAAGGTCAGGACATTGAGCACATCCAAATTAGGAATCGGTCTCAGTCCACAGAAATTACGTTGCTTTTCCTGGAGTGTCACTGCCTGTTTCAGGCCTGAAAGATCGTGCTTCATTTTGATTAACAGTCAGCTGATCAGAAACTCTGTGCATCATGATCAGAGTGTGTAATTCAATCAAGAATGTGCACAATGTGTTGAGCTACTGTTGAAGAACTTGCATGCCACCATGTATGCTTACGTGAAATTGTTATTCAAAATTTTGTGTCGTGATGAGATAGCATAGCAAACATAGAGTTACGGTTTTGTGAAGCTGTGTTAGGAAGGCTCACATGGCTTAGCTTAATTACATACATAGTTGCATGAAATTCACATGGTGCTTCAATGTGCAGCAGTTTGTGTCACAGAACACTAATCGTTGGTCGTTATGTCGCTTCATGCATGCCAGCTGTATGAATAACAATGCATTTCGTTTTTCCATTCACAGTGCCGGAACACACCCAAAAGAGCGAGCAACGCAGCGAGTCCATTTATTTATTTATTTAGAGAATACTGCAGGCCCATTTAGAGGCCCTAGCTGGAGAGGATACAAATGCATTCAAGTAATGAATTATACATGATATATACAGTTATATCAATGCAAAGAACACCAAGCACTGTAACGACAAAAATCAAAGTAGAAAAATCGATATCAAGACAAACTAAAACAGGTTGGTGCTTATATATGCCTATAAGCTCTACATTAATACCAACACAGCAGAATACCACAACTCTTTAACAGCTGTGTCGGGTGACGTGCAACTGGTAACGTCTGTACAAATGTCTCAAGCACTTTTTCTTTTCAGGTACAGGCTGTGAGCGGACGGCGGGAGAAACAAAGCTGTTGCTCGACTACTACCAGCAGTATTTTTCCCAAATAGGGCCAATGAAGAAATTTAAAAATAAAAAGGCAATGTTTGCCAAAATAGCGGCCAACATCACAGAGGCTGTCGGGGTCCCTAAAACAGGGGACTAGTGCTGCAGCCGCTACAAAACAGTCATGCAACGAAAAAGAAGCGCTGCAGCACATAACAAATCGGGGAATTCTCCTTGCGACGTTTACTTTGAAGACGACATAGCCAAAATACGTTGGCTAGATGACAGCCTTGAGCCAGAAGAGCTCAGGGACAGCTCTGGAATAGTTTCTATTAAAAGACCGCCCAGCTAAGCGTCGACGAGCCAATCGTCGACAAGCCAAGCATCGAGAAGCCAGGAGCTGACAAGCCAAGGTTCAACTAGCCAGGAGTTGACCAGCACAACAAAGGAACCTGAGCCCAAAAAGCCGTAAGTCTCGGCTTTTAGAATGCTGGAAATGAATCACTTCTTTGATGAAATAAGCAAAATTCAGGAAGAAAAAGAAAAAAAAAACGAACTGAACGCGAGAATGAAAGAAGGAAGCGTCATGAAGAGAGGCAAGAACAGAAGGAGCGCATTCGGCAAGAAGAAGCAAAACAGCATGAAGAAAAAATGAAGCTTTTGAGCCGCTTTCTTGGCTTAGACAATGAATGATTCCAGTGGCCTAAAATACTATTAGCATGTTGAAATAAAATGTGCAGTGCAAAACATGTGCTTGTGTGTATATAAAGGGGGCTGCGCATTGGTGCACACACACAGCCTCCCAACTACTGTGGGGAACTAAAGGGCTAGTTCAGACAAAACAGAGAATTATGGTGTTATTTCCCACAATCACTTCGCAGGAGCTTAGTCAAGACTTTTGCACGCTTAATTTCGCCAAGCTTGTGCAAAGCTCGCTCCTCATCAGTTTTATCACTGGTTATCAGTGCAGTTCTCCCACTGAATAGCATTGGGTGCTCCATCATCATCATTATCATCATCTGGCTCTTCATCACCGTAATCAATGCACAAGTTATGAAGGATACAGCAGCTTATGATAAACTTATTTAGCCAGTGGATAGTGTGCAACTCCAGGTACATGAGCTGCCTGAAGCGCTTCTTGAGTGTGCTGAATGCATATTCAATGAGCACTCGTGTGCCTGAAAACTTAAAATTGAAGCCTTTTTGTTGCTTATTCATAGCACCGTAATCCCTGTATGGTGTCAACAGGTACTCCCGCAGCGGATATGCTGCGTTCCCTAATATATGATAACGGCCCAGACATACTGAAGCTATGTTCTCTGAAAGAGGCGATAAGCTAAACACATGAGAATCGTGCATTTTGCTGGAGGTTTCAGTGAACGCATCGAGGAAGCGCCTCTTGTGGTCACAGACGGCTTGCAGCATTAGTGAAAGGTAATGGTGCCTGTTGCAGTATGTGGAGGCAACCTTGTTGGCGGAGCACTGTATCTTGACATACGATCCATCTATACAGCCAATAACAGCAGGCATTTCAGACACCTGCAAGCAAGTTGTACTCTTCTAATGAGTGATATAATCCATGCCTGAGCAAGAAATGAGCATTTGCGAGGAGTTTTAACAGAAAATACTGGTGCTCAAGCCCATTAACTCACAATCCCAGCATACGCTTCATGACTCAGCAGAATATATTTTATGTTAAAGATGCAAAATGCAAACCAAATTCAACTTTGAGAACTAGTTAAGATAACATACATTGCTGTCCACACCATATACTACACGTTTTCTTGCTATCCACCTCACTTTTTACAATGGTAAAATGGGAGAGAAAACAAAACAAAGCCTGCGTATGTTTTTTCTTAAAGGGAGTTGAAGTACGTAATTGCAATTTAATTCTTAAATTTAAAACCAAACCTCGTCCATATTGTATCGTACATTTGAACAGAAATGAGAAAGCATGCAGCATCATTCGCATGCAAGGAATCGACTGTGACTGCAGGAGAGACATAAGTTGAATGTTTCGAACACAACTGGATGATGCTCGGTATTATCATCACGACCTATTACATTTTTCTTAAAGTCCCACCTCAGCGTAAAATTGAGCTTGAAATAACCCACAATAAAATGTGCACTCGTGTTTGTGATATGATCAATATAGCTTGGCCGGCCAATATTATTGGTCCTCACGATAAATAAAATCAAAACAGACCTTCTCAAAACTGCTAGTGAGGTTCTCCAAGTCGGCGGAAAACTTGATCATTGATGGTACCAGCGTCATCAGGAACTGCGCTACTCTCTGAAGAACTCTGTACACGGTGCTTTCTGACATGTCGAAACGGCTTGCCACGTCTCGCATGCAGGTTTTGTTGGCTTCGTACCTGCGCAGGGGGATTACAGGTACCCGAAAGCAAAAAAAAAAAAACAGCTTCAGATCATACTGCACTGTAAGCAAAGGGCTCATAGTCAAATGCGTTCTTGTGCAGGCATCGTACAAAGAAAAAAAGGGGGTGAAGGTGGAGAGGTGTAACTAACCAGATAAATGTCAAGACATGCGTTTCCGCGGATTTCGCTTGAATTCCTCTGTGCTCGAAGGGCACATTGACGAGACAGCAAACTCTGCGACCAACTTTTCGGCTACAGGTCGAGCCAGCCTAAAGTGCCTCCGGAACTGCTCAAGAAAAGAAACAAACGAAAACACCACAACGTGTTAAACCTTGAGCATAATGCTTTCCTTCTTTTTTACTATTTCTTTACCTCGTGGTCCGAGTACTGCCGAACGACGTCCTCGATGAAACCGACGACTTTGGGCCTCTTCGCGGAAATGCGGAACAACTTGTTGAATTCCCACTCGTAAGCGCAAGTTTTAGCGTCGCTGTCACTGTCCGACGAATCACTCGTGTCGGTACTTGAGCTTTCCGACTCAGAGCTGTCGCTATCGAGTAGCAGAAGCATTGCCACACGCTTTGCCAAAGTAGCCGAGCCGTCCATGCCATCCGCCATTATCAACACAACTGATGATGATGATGATGATGATGATTAAAGGCCTCCCCTTTGAATCGGGGTGACGGCATGCGCCAACTAGCCTACCTTAATAGTTCGAGTTTAAATTTTGTCCCTCAACTCGGATGTCTTTTTAATTTTGCCCAGCCGCTACTCTTGGCTGGGATGTTATTTTATCGACTTCTCTGCTTTTCCTCCACCAATACTCCAGCCGCTGCTTAGTAATACCTACTGCTGACCAGTTAATGCTTCCATCAACCGCGAAGCCCAGCGCCTCAGGAAGTGTGACCTTCCCCCCATTTCTATCCGGCTGAATCTTTTGGCATTCCATGACTATGTGGTCGATTGTTTCTTTATTTATGCCACATCCAACACATGTCTCATCCTGTGACGAATATTTGCTCCTGTAAGTTAGAGTTCTCAACCAGCCAGCCCGCGCCTCAAAGAGCAACGCACTACCTTTATTGTTGTCATAAAAGTTCTCTTTCCGGATCTCTTGTTCGCTTGCCTTGTAAATTCCCAGCGATCCCTTCTTTTCCATCCTCTCTTTCCACATGAGCGTCTCCGTCTCCCTCACTTGCTTTTTAACTGACCCCCTTTGCTTATTTGCCGCGGTCAAGTTATATTTAGTCGCCAGCTTTCGCGTCCTCTTCCGCCATTGGGTGTCCACACTTTTCAGGTACAGGTATCTGTGCACTCTGGCTGCCCAGTTCTTCTCATCTAAATGTCTAAGTCGCTCCTCAAACCGTATTTTACGTTGTGCTTCCCTCGCCTCAAATGAAGCCCAACCCATATCGCCTTGTACAGCCTCGTTTGTAGTCTTACTGTGAGCTCCCAGAGCTAACCTGCCGACTGCCTTTTGGTTAACCTCCAGCCCCGACAGGATATCTGACTTTAAGCATAATACGGCATTAGAGAACGTGAGCGCCGGCACCATTACCCCTTTCCAGATGCCTCGTACTACCTCGTACTTATTGTGTCCCCAAAGTGCTCTATGTTTCATTACTGCTGCATTTCGTCTCCCTTTCAGTTTGAGGTGTTCTTCATGAGCATTCAGGTAGCCTTTTCCTTCATTAAGCCAGATCCCCAAGTATTTGTACTTATTTACTAATGGTATGTCTTCCTGTTGTATCCTTATTGGTGCTACATGAGCTTCCTCGTTGAATACCATGACTCCAGATTTCTGTGGGTTAAAATGTAGGCCTAGGTACGTTGCCTCATCACCACAAATGTCAGCCAGTTTTTGAAGTTCTTCCGCATTATCCGCCAGCAGCACTATATCGTCTGCGTACATCAATCCCGAAATCCGTTGCTCCACTAACACTCCATTGCTTCGGTGTGACAAATCAAAGCCCAATCCACTCTCCTCTAGTCGTTTTTCCATTCCTCTCATGTACAGTGTGAACAGCAATGGCGAAAGAGGGCACCCCTGTTTTAAACCTCTTCGAATGTACACGGGCTCTGTGTATGTACGCCCTTCCCATGTAATGTGTGCCTTGTTATCCTCATATATTGCCCTTAGCAGCCCTACAAATTCCGACCCAAACCCCTCCTCTTCCAGTATATGCCACAGCAATCCCCTGTCCACGTTGTCATAGGCACCCCTTATGTCCAGAAACAGTAGCCATGTTGGTCTGCCCTGTGCTGCCGAAATTTCGATGGTCTGGGTTATGACGAAAAGATTGTCTTCCAAGCGTCGACCCGGCCCAAATCCATTTTGCAGTTCCCCTAAAATACCGTTACTTTCAACCCACTTCAACAACTCGGCTTTGATGGCTTGTATAGCTAATCTATAGAGCACTGACGTGACTGTAATCGGCCTGTAAGAGCTCGCTTTGTCCCTTTCTCCCTTGCCTTTGTAGATCAAACTCATTCTACTTTCGCGCCAGTGCGCAGGAATCCTCTTGGATTTTATAGCGCGCTCGATGGCTCCATACAAGTGCGCCTGTCCCGCTGGTCCCAAATGGTTGATAATCTCTATCGGGATTCCATCCGGTCCTGTTGCCGTACTTTTGGGAACCCTGTGTTTTGCCTTTTTCCAGTCCAAAAATTCGATATTAAATTTTTCATCTGCCACTCGTTTATTTGCCACCTGTGTCCAGTTAGCCGCCCTCTCGTGTGCTTGGCCGAAAGTATTTCCTATGACTCCATGTAGGTATTCTAATGCGCTGTCCCCCAGGAGAATGTTACCGTCCCCGTCCTGTATCTGAGTCTGCATCTCTCTAGTCGTCGTTCCCAATGCTTTCAAATGGTTCCAGAATTTTTGGGGGGGCGCTCTTATCCTTCTTACGTATGTCTGATACCCATTTCTCGCTCGCAGCTTTAATCTTCGCTTGTACTAGTTTCTGCACCTCAAATTTCTTTTCTCGGTACCGGCTCCACCGTAACTGCACCTCATCATCCTGATATCCCATTTGCTTTGCTTTTCTGTGCAGTCTAGATGCCCGTCGTCGCTCTTCAATAGCCAGTTTAATTTCCTTGTCCCACCAGCTTCGTGGTTTCCGTTTACCCCTCCAGCGGTTTTTTTTCCTTACTTTGTTTATTTCCTTTTGTATACTGCTAACAACCTCGTCATATTCCCACACCTTTGTTGGCTGTGCTTCTAATTCTCTTTCGATGCTATTGACGATGTCTGCTATCTGCTTTTCGTTTACTTTCGGGAGCCCAACCTCCTGTGTTTTCTTCCTAGCCCGCTAGCCGCCGCGCCAGCCACGCCCCCAAGCAGGCAAACGTGTTAAAGGAAATGCGTCACGCTGAGTTCCGGTCCACTCCACCGATTTCGGCGGAGCAGTTTTTCCTGCTCCACGGAGGCACTTCCGCTCTGAATCCCCTCCGGCTCTCTCATTGGAACTTTTGACTCTCGCTCTCACTCTGTCATTGGAACACACTTGCTCTGAAAGGAGCAGAAAAACTTGCTCCGACACCGCCATTGGAATTCAACATTAGTGTGTCCATACAAAGTTATTAAAAGCCACTTTTGTAATGCATGGTTAACTATCGCAAAGAAGGGATCGATTTGGTATCATAATTTCTAGACTCTAAAGCTGGCTGATGCCATTTGAGCTCCAAGAACAATGTAACTGTGCCTTGAGGGAGGCACATTTCTAAATAGGAGTCGCGGTCAATTTCATGTACTGCACAAGGTTTATATCAGTACATAATTGAATGTTAGCATTTTCTGATGGGGGCTGGCAGCACCCCTGTTGCCCCCATAACTGATGCCTTTGATTATTATTTAGTGGCCAGAACTATGATGCAGACGAGACAAAACCTACTGTATGCACAGCAAATTTACTAAAGCATTGGGTTTAGATAAATATTAGAATAAACACATCTAGTGTACATAGGTTTTCTACGTACATAAACAATTGACAATGTGTGCTCTAAATTTACTGAATAACCTTGGCAGTACAATAACTTTGATCGTTTCACATATTGTACTTTGATAATTGTTGAAAAAAAAATCAAAAGAGCAAACAATTTCGGGAGAAGAGAGAGAGAGAGAAAAGACAGCAGACAAAATATGATGAAAATTAAAAACTGACTGGAAAAAAAAAGAGACAAAAAAAGTATACATATGCACATAAAAGTTCCTACCAAAAATTAAAAAAAAAGATGTGGAGAAATGTGATTATACAATAGGTATATGTGTGCGTACAAAATGTATGTATTGTAATGTACAGTGCCAATTTTTATGAAAGGGAGCACGTGGCCTGCGCGCTCCGGCGGCTGCTGGCAGCGCGTTCAAGCGGTAGCGAGAGAGGACGCAAAAAGAGGCTGTGGTTACTTTCGCTCCCGCGGAGGAGCACGCCGAGGAACCTTAGAAGCCGCCGGAGCGTGCAGGCCCCACACTTCCGTGTTCCCGTTCATAAAAATTGGCACTGTACATTACACAGAACATATATAGGTATGTTTATGTAAGCGTATATATATATATATATATATATATATATATATATATATATATATATATATATATATATATATATATATATATATATATATATATATATATATATATATATATATATATATATATATATGGAAGCCAAGGAAGATAGAGGATTCGGCATGGAAGATTGAAACCAAGATATAGATAAAGAAAAAAAAAACGAGCTTAAAATTGTATTTGTAAGTCAAGACCGAGTCTGAATATTTATTTCTGTATTGTGTTATATGCTTTTGCACATTATGTCGCTGGCTTCCTCGCTAGTTGCCTTGGAGATGGTTGCCAAATAGTGGTGGGGTTCTCTCGCAGCGCCATGACTGTGCAGTACACGCAGCATGCATGTAGAATAGCAGCGAAAGCTGGAGGAGCGGTCTTTATAGAGCCCGTTGCGTTAAGATGACTAATATAATGTACCTATTACGCCATAAATAATAATTTGGCAGGGAAGTACTGACTACGCCATATTCATCATTCTGCGGAGAAGAGAGGTGCTATATAGCTACACGTCTTTGGGGCATGTGGTGTGCGCATTGTTGATGCGGTGGCTGATGACGACACTCCGGGAGTAACACATGTGTAGTGGCTGACAGCGGTCGTGCACGTCCTATCCTGACAAGGACACGACCTCCCAGATTAGCTCCGGCAGCACGCAGCATAACATTTCAATTTATTGCTATAGCATACCTTGATTCGCTCTTGTTGCGTAATTGACTTTTTTTTTTTCATGACAGGGTAGCCAGTCGGTCCGATAACTGCTAACCTCCCTGTCCTTCCTCTTTCGATCCTCCTCCTTCGCCTTTCATGAATGCATCGGTAGAGTGTACTAGAAGCTTTTGAGTGGCGCGAGCGGCTGCCTGGGAGCGGCCGTTTCGGTGTGGAATGATGCGGTGGCGCTGGCGTCGACCAATCTACCCGGGCGGATGGCTGGCAGGCGTTCCGCGTACGTGTTGGTACCTCTCTGTCGCGCCAAGTGTGATGATGATCTCCCTCTCTTTTTTTCTTATTCACATACCTCCCCTTTTCCGCGCAAATAAACGTTATTTGACATTATTGTTATTGAAGTTGCTGCTGACCGCACTGCAGCCCGAAGCAGCATAGTACATTGTACAATATAACGAGCGCGTTTTTTTTAATTTTTAAAGTGTACATATTTTATACGAGAAACCAGCTGGCCGGTACATACCAGAAGCGCCCCCCCCCCCCAAAAAAAAGAAAAGGAATATGCTGCACACAAAACGAAGAACTCTTGGTCGATTCCACGTAAAACACCAAAGCTGGATTCAAATAAAAGGCTCGTTGCTTGTGGCTGCGTGCACACACGACAAAAAAGTAGGCTTTATTGATATTATTTGAAGAACAGCAGAGTTTTTCCAAACCTCTTTTTGGTTTTGAAATATGGGAATAGATTCATTGTTGTAGGACCCACAGAAATGCAAATACGTAATACTGCAGAAGAATGTCTTAGGTGAAACATAGTAGTCGAAGATTTTGAGAGTTTAAAAAAACGCAACAATACTGCAAAGCAAAGTCGTAACTAATGATAATCTTAATTGATAATATAAAAATGCAAGGTTTACATATTTAAAAAACAATACATTTGGACTTAGGTAAATTGTAAAAAACGTAAAATATAGAGCCAGGATACAAAAGATAACATAAAACAAAGCAAACAAAACGACAGAGTTTAGGTTGTCTTTCCAAAATGCATTTAAATAAAAAAAAAGATGTTATGGTCGAAACATCGTTTGAAGGGACACTGAAGTGTAACAATGAATTGGCTTAGATTGATTAATTATGCACCGAGATCCTTAATGCTGCTAAATTTACCATCACAGGTTTAATACAAAAAGATTCAATATCAAAGATTTATTTTGAGATTTCGCGTCATTATTTGCACGTTCTCTCGCTTACAAGCCTCTTCTAGGAAAAATTGTTTTTCTTCTTGGTGTACCGTCCAAAAATTAAGTGTGTAAGAAAATATGCACGAAAAATGACATCCTTTTTACGCCACTGTAGCATTTTATAGCCTACTCAATTTTAGGTGCTGCTGTGCGCTTCTTCGTTTCTCATCCCGCGACTTGTTCAAACAGGTGAAGTATACGGCTCGTTGAATGCAAAGTTCACGAGTGCTAGGATTCAGTGAGCACGCTACGTACGACACGCCATCAAATCCAGAAAACTCGTTCAGCGCCCATGACTTTGATGGTAGGACAAGACCACGAAGGTCACTGAGAGTGACAACCACGTCAGACGAGGGACTTGAGCTTGTCTCGTCAGCTTCGTCGCCATCTGAAGAAGTTGCCCCGTTGGTATCCACAAGGAGCTGTGCAGGAGTGCTAATGCGTCGCCGTTTTCTGTTGTCATTCTCAGCCGGCACACACTGATGCCGCCGCTTTGTTTGTGTCCGCGGAGCCGGAGTTTTGAGCGTCAAATATGCAGGCAGGTTGGGCAAGATCGTCGGGACTGCATCAGGGGCAAGTTTCGGCGTTCCCCTAGGAATTCGGACTTGAACACCATTGATAACATGTACGTAGTCTCTCATAATGAAATGCGGTTCGAAATGTAACTCGCACACAGCCCAATCGGCGTCAAGTGGCTTGTCAAGCCGATGGAGGTTCCGCTCCCAAAGAAGTCGTCGTTCTTCGTCTTTCGGGGCCTTAAAAAGCGATAACTTCCGACTTTGTTGCACACGCGGATATCCAGTTGTGCAACCTGGCGCGTAACAATGGTTTAGACGCTGCTTCTTCATCATTTCGCGACTAAAACCGAGATGCCGGCCATGCCGCCGAGCCAGCCGAGTAAACCAAGTGGGTAGATTGGGTGATGGCAGCGCCGCCGCTACTTTCGCCACAAGTTGGGGATGGAGAAAGCAAGGGGAAAGCGTTTCGGTCGCGCCACTCAAAAGTTCTAGTACACTCTAGCATCGGCATGGACAATTAAAGGCACACAGCCTGTCAGTGGCCCGCACGTGGTGGAGTGACCATCATCGCAATCATCGTCAGTATACCAGTCACGCGGTGCGCATGAGCTCGCGCTAGCTTGAGCACGAGGCAGAAGAAGAAGAGACAGCCCGCAAGACGACACCATGGTTGCGGACATCCTGGGGACTCTTATCGTCGTGGCGTACTACGTCGCCATCGCCTACGTGGGCCTGCATATGTCGACAATCGAGAGCGACGAGGACGAGCCGGATAACCAGCAGCCGGGGTACGCTAGCACGTAGGTTGTTGGCTTGGCCTGAGTGCCAGCCGGGACGCCTGGAGGCGTGGGTGAATATATCGTGCATAGAGTTAATGAAAGGGGGGTGAGACCTCTTGAATAGCTCCCGTGTAGGCAGCATATACCCTAACCGGCCAAGGCGGCCGTATTTCGAGGGCGAAATGCAATAACGCCTACTCTGCATTGTCGCAATGGTTTTCTGCCGCGTAAGACTCCAATGTTTTGTTTTCATAGCGATGGCAGGATTCACTTATATAATACATTTATGTCGGAATGGGGTTGAAGAGTATAATTTACTACAAGGATGTAGCCAGGACTTTATTTCTGACTTTATTTCTGAAAAGTGTTGGGTTCCCCTTTATTGTATATATGTGCCTGAGTGCGTGCATGAGATACACCGTGTGAGAAATATTCAATGAAAGGGGGGTGAAACCTCTAATTCCCACCTACCCTCCGCCTGCAGCTACAATGCTTAATTTCCTGCGGTTTGCAATAGTTCTTTTTTTTTTTTGCAGGCACGGAATGTAGTTTGAGCAGAGAGAGCATGTGTTTTTGAGTTTTTGACAGTATGCGCTTTCGTAGCGTTCGAAGTAGGTTCAACTTTGGAGAACACCACCTGGAACAGCGCGGCAATATAAAGCCGCAAGTAGGCTGAAAAGAAACATTTTATATAGAGCGTTTGAATTCAAGGCGTGTAAATTAAAATTGGGAAAGATTCAGACGAGCGAAATGCGAGAATGACCATGACACCAACGCAGCGTTTAATAACTGTCCGTGGGCGACGACCCCGTATACTACTTAAAGGAGCTCTCTAACGCTTGAAAACATCAGTGCCGACTGCATAACCCCTAGTGGCGCTCGCCAAAACTACTGCGAGCGGAAATGACGCCGGAATGTTGCCGCGTGATTTAATAAATGTAACGTTCAGTGTGATCGCGGCTTTGCATCAAAAATAGGGATTACTATTAGATTTATTTTTTTCATTAGTATGATTTTTCACTCAAAGCGACAGAGAATAAAGCTCTCCGACTTTTCCAGCTTGAAGACTGCAAAGCTGGTCAAAGAATGTGCGCCGAACGCCATGTGCTGGAGGAAACGCACCGGTGACGCTTCGGGCACTGTTATTTCCGGAGCCCTCCCCTACGGCGTCTCTCATAATCATATGGTGGTTTTGGGACGCTAAACCACACTTACCAATCAGCGATGCCGCGATCGCATTTAACGTTACATTTATCCAATCATACGGCGGCAACCTTCCGGCGTCATTTCCGCTCGCAGTACCTCTGGCGAGCACCACCACGAGTTATGCAGTTGGGACCGACGTTTTCAAGCGTTAGAGGGCCCCTTTAACATGGATGGATGGATGCTATGAGCGTCCCCTGTATAACGGGGTGGTGACAAGTATGCCACCAGGCTCGACAAAAAAAAAACCCCTTTTTTCTTTTTTGATGTTGGCCTAATGCCTCTAGTTCGATAAATTCTATCTTAATGGAAAAAAGGTAAATTTTCAGCTTAAGTTCTCTGCCATTTACGGCACACTGTCCATATTTTATTTTTCCAATATTTATTTTTGTCCTTTCTCTCTAATTTTCTGCCACCAATACTCTAACCGTCTCTTACTTATTTCAATCGCGGGTGTGTTCAGCTTTCCATTGTTGTCCCTAAAACCCAAGGCTTCCTGTAGGCTCGTGCCCAAACGTACACCTGGGTGGATATCTCCACATTCAATCAGAACATGCTCCGCCGTTTCCTTATCTTTCCCGCAGCATGTGCATTGTTCTTCTTCTTTACTGAATCTTGCTTTATAACTACGCGTTCTAAGGCAACCCGATCTCGCTTCAAACAGTAAAGCGCTTCCCCTTGAATTATCGTAAAATGCCTCCCTCCTTATTTCATTTTTGCCCTTTCGGTAGTTACTCAAAGCCGGTTTTTTCTTCATAGCTGCCATCCAGTAAATCCTCTCCGCCTCCCTGACTTTTCCCTTAACGCTCTTTGTTGACATATGGCTTACAATACCAGCCGTATATTTACTAGTGAGTCTTCTAGTTCTTTTTCTCCACTGTGTGTCCACGCTCTTCCTATACAAATAACGGAACACCTTCTCTGCCCATCTACTCTCCTTCATATTTCTTAGCCTTTCTTCGAACCTTATTTTGCTCTGCGCTTCCCTCGCCTCAAAACCTGCCCACCCCATATCGCCCTTTACAGCCTCACGGGAGACGACAAACGTCGTCTTCCCGTGAGCACCCAATGCGAGGCATCCCACAGTCCTTTGATTTACATCCATTCCCGATTGCACCTCTGCCCTCATGCACACCATTGAGTTCCCAAAAGTAAGCCCTGGAACCATTACACCCTTCCACAGACCTCGAAGCACCTCATACCTATTGTATCCCCACAACGCTCTGTGCTTCATTATTGCCGCATTCCTCTTTCCCTTTGCTGCCGAGGCTTTTTCCTGTACCTCCATGTATCTATCACTCTCATTTACCCATACTCCAAGGTACTTGTATTCGCTTACCCTCGGTATTTCTTGGCCTTGTATGGACACCGTCTGATCACAGGGATCATTGAAAACCATCAATCCACACTTCGTTACACTGAATCCTAGTCCAAGAGCTTCACCTTCCCTTCCGCATATATTCGCCAGCTGCTGTATATCATCTCGACTGTCCGCAAATAAGACGATATCGTCCGCATAAAATAAACCTGGAAGCTTCTGCTCAATCATCATGCCGCCCTGTTTGTGTGACAGATTAAAACCAATGTTGCTACCTTCTAGCGCTTTTTCCATACTCACCATGTACAGCATGAATAACAGCGGGGACAAAGGACATCCCTGTCTCAGACCCTTGCTAACCTCAACGTTCTCTTTGCTACGCATTCCTTCCCACTCTATGCAAACTGTATTTTCTCGGTATATCTCCCTCAAAAGCTGTATACAGTCGTCGCCCATGCCCATTCCTTTCAATATATCCCACAAAATTTCCTGATTAACGTTGTCGTATGCCCCAGTGATGTCTAGAAAAGCCACGTACAAGGGCCTATTCTCTATTTTAGATATTTCTATACACTGAGTGAGAACAAACAGGTTATCGTCTAACCGCCTGTCGACTCGAAATCCGTTCTGAAGTTCTCCCAAAATATCGTTATGTTCGGCCCATGTTTCTATTTTCATTTTTACTGCTTGCATCGCCATCCTGTATAGTACCGATGTAATGGTTAGTGGTCTATACGAGCGAATCTTGTCCTTTTCTCCCTTGCCTTTATAGATTAAGTTCATTCTACTTTGTCGCCAACTGTCCGGTATTTGTCCGTCCTTTAAGCTTTTTTCTACTGCTTTTAACAATGCTTCTTTAGTGTTATGTCCTAGTTCGTTAATGAGGCTAACGGGAATCCCATCTAAACCCGCGGCAGTGCGCTTTGGAATTTTTCCTTCGGCCTTTTTCCAGTTGAAATTATCAAGTACTAGCTCTTCCTCTGTTGCTTTCTCCGCCACACTTTTACTCACCGGGGAGATCCCCTGGACGCTCTTTTGAAACGAATCGGCTGTTACCTTTTGGATGTAACCTAGCGCTTCGTATCCTTCCAATTGATTTCCTCCTTCATCTAGAATATGTTGTTGCGTTGTGACAGACTTCCTACCTAGCGCCTTTATGTGGCTCCAAAAAATCCTAGGCGCGGCCTCCTTTTTTTCGTGTATCTCTGTCATCCAGCGTTCACTTTCACCTTTAATTTTTGCCTCTACCAATTTCTGTACAAGGGATTTTTTCTCTAAATATATTTCCCATATTTTTTTGACTTCGTCCTGCGGCCGCTTCTCCTTTTTTGCCTTTCTATGCTCCCGTGATGCTTCGCGTCGCTTCTCGATCGCCTCCCGGATTTCCTTGTTCCACCAACTTTTTGGCTTCCTTTTTCCTTTCCAGCAAACAGTTTTCTTCTCTCTCCCTATCTCCTTCGTCATTAGATGTAACAGCTCACTATACTCCCAGTCCTTGCCTGGTATTTCGCCTACTTCTTCCTCGACTCTTGCGGCTATATTTATTATTTGTTTGTCATTTAAATACGAGCTGCCAGACTTTGATTCCATGCTCATATTTTCAGTTTCGTATCCCATTTGTAATGTTATTCGTTTATGATCACTACCCAAGCTGTTAATGCCTTCCTCGTCTATCCTCATTTCTGTCAGTTTGTGGTAAATTCCTTCAGTCATGAGACAATAATCAATACTTGATTGCCTGTTTCCGACTTCCCATGTGATCTGGCCGTCACATTTAGGCCCCGTGTTAACTATCTCCAGACTATGTTGCTCGCAAAGATCTAGTAATAACTTCCCATTGGTGTCTGAATATCCGTCAAGGTCATGTATGTGGGCATTCATGTCCCCTAGAAGGATGATTTCGGCCCCATTACCAAATTCCTTAATATCCGCACTCATGCAATCCACTATCTCCTGATTCTTTTCTCTGTAGTTATTCCCCGTCCACAAGTAGGCTACCCCTAGCCACGTTTCCTTTCCACCTACTGTGCCCAGAACCCAGAGGTGCTCTGAACACGTCTGTTTCACTCTAACCCATTTGGCTCCGCGATGATTAGCATTCCTACACCCCCACCTTTCCTTTCCGATATGGTCCTGTTACACCCTTCCCAAACATAATTTTCAATATGTGGTGGCTCTTCCAAGTCTCTAAGGTGTGTTTCTGTAACCGCATACACGCCTATCTGTTCTTTGTTTAACTGCTCCTCAATCTCTAACCATTTTGCCTTCTTTCTGCCACCCTGCATGTTTATGTAACTAATTGCAACACGCGCCTTTTTCCTTTTTCTTTTACCTTTTTTCTGGTTTTTCGCAATTCTACCTGTCAAAGCGTCCTCCTGGTTGTTTTCCCTGTTACGAGCTACCCCGGACTCCGAAGGGCCCGTGAGCCCCCCAAAAAAGCTACTGCGCGTCCTGCCAGTCGCCAGCCCACCTCGTGTCCAAGCCTCTTATCGAAATGAATCTTGTCTTTTTGGAATCCACCCCACCTGTGCACTTCCCTGTTTAAATCCACTACCTCGAAACCCTTCTCTCGACTAATTTGCCATATCTCTTTGTTTGCGTCGACAACCGCTCTTTGTAGGTTGACGTTGCGTACTGGTACTTCCGGTACTGTGCATACTACAATTTGCACCTGGGGGGACACGGCGCGCATGTCATCCACCCCTTTCGCCAAGGTCGTCGCTAGTCCTGACGATTCTTTTTTCAGGACGTCATTTAGCCCTCCCGCAATTACAACGAGGTTACGATTGTTAGCTTTAGCTGCGAGTTGTTCACCCGCTTGACTCATTACTGTCCCCAGCGTTTGTCCTGGGAACGTCCCTATCGCAACTCTCTTGTCGCCTTTCACCCTTTCTTTGATTGCCGCTGCGCATCGGACTAAATTTGAGTCTGATGCGCAGCGCCCCCTATATAAGGGCAGCACTCCTATGTGTGTGAAGCCGTAACTGGAACTGGCCCGACACCACGGTAACGTGTCAACCAGTGACGGGATTAGGAGGAAGCGTGGTGTGATAAGTATACCTTAAGTGGGTCCGGTTTGGCAGGCAAACAGCGGCGGCAGAACCGGAAGAGAAAGAGACCAAGGACAACATGCTGGGCCTGTTTCTCGCCAACCGTAGTCTGCCCCTCTCGCTGGGCTTCACTTCCATGACCGGTACGTGCAAACCCCTTTTTTTTCGACCTCATCTGCAATTGGCAACCTGATAACTTTATTTGGTTTTACGTGCATGACAGTTGGAAAATGCACTCCGTAAACACTCCAGTAAGCTAAACACAAGAACATTTTCAAGCACAGGAACCAGTTTTTGTGGTCGAAGAGTTTTCAGATGAACGGATTTCTTGATGAAAATTTTGCCCCCAAGTAATCCAGGCGTGAAAAAATAGTAACGTCAACATGTGCTTGGGTGGTTCGTGACCTTCCTTAACTGCTGCACGTGAGGCACCGCAAGCAAGATGGGCATCTATAATAAAGTAAAATGTTACGTACGTCACCATTTGTACGTGAGTTTAATTCGAGCGACGTCAGTGCAGCAACAAATGGACACATTTCAGAAGTTTGTTTACTGCATGAGATGTGTTCAGCTTGTTATGTTGGACGCAGTTATTTAGTGAACGATTCTTTTGCTTTTGTGGTGTGCTTAAGTAGCTTCACCTTCTTGAAAACTAATCGCCAAGCGCAAAAAAATTAATAAGGGCTTCTGATCTTTTACAGCGACTTGGGTCGGAGCCGGTTACATCAACGGAACCGCTGAAGCTGTGTTCAACTACGGCCTCGTCTGGTGCCAAGCTCCGCTCGGCTACGCACTCAGCCTTGTCATTGGTGAGTGTTGGCAACGCTCTCGGAATCACTCCTCTCATTTTTGGTCGTCACTCCTCTCTTTGCTCCTCACTCCTCTCTTTGCTGGTCAGCACAAGTCACTTCCGGCGGCGCACTGATGTTTTCTATTTTCAGTCGCATTCGGGTTGGTTGAATCACTTGAGGTTTCCACTTCCATTTATGGCTTTAAGACATGGCCAAACTAAAGAAACGACGTGATGCGAGCTCAGCGCCGTTTCTTTTTTTGTTTAGCCGTTTTTAAGGAAGGTCTTCCAGTAATGTTCGCCGAATCGTGACCATCATGCCTATAGCGACGTATACATACACGTCGCGTCGCGCGCATCTAGCTTATAAAACTAGTAAATTGTAACATATATATAAGTCACAAGTACGGGCTCTCCAGAGAGAGTAACAGGTACTTTTTATTTTGTTAACCGTGTACATCAATACGACCGACTCCTTCGCGCAGTAACCTGTCCACAATGGCGGCGTGTCTTATCATTTTAATTATTTCTACCTCTATATTTACATTCCTTCTAGGATCGATTCACACGTTGTGGTCTATCGCAGTACCTTTAATGTCGGGGGAAATTTTGCCAACGTGTGTTCTTCAAGCGTCTCGCTGCTACGCCACGCTGTCAACCACGCAGGTGGACTGTTCTTCGCGGGTAGAATGCACGCAACCAAGGCGTTCACCATGCTGGACCCGTTCCAGAAGCACTACGGCTGCTGGATTGGAATTTTACTCTGCGTACCAGCGGTCTCTGGCGAGGTATTCTGGACAGCCTCCAACCTGTCAGCACTGGGTGAGAGGCGTTTCGCGTAAACAAAGCGAAAAAAAATCAAACTCTGTTCAATGCGTTTAGGTAGTTCACTTTATGAGCAGAACACTGTACTTGTCAATCGACTTGCTTAACATGACTGGGTGATACCAGTGAGGCATTGTAAACGTTTCCTTGGTCATGGTAGTGTGGATATTTTCTTATTAGACTCTTAACAGAGGATGATTATCTTGTGTTCGTGCCAATGTATGAAGGTTTTTCAACTAAAGGCCGAAGTTGTTCTTTCGTAGGAAAAGATGACCGATATAAGATTACATGTGTGCTGCAGTGCAGTTGCGTGTTGGATGCGCTGTTACGCGCGCTTGAAGAGCATTCTATTGTAAGCTTCAGCAGGGCAACAACATTTAAAACTGCAAAAATCATTTGCAGTCCACTGTGTCTACTCTTTGTAAGGGGGGTGGGGGACCAGTGTAGTGAATTACGGTATGCTTTCATATGTTTTGGGAGCTTTAAACTGGCTCCGGATTGTGTTCTTGGACTGACTCCAGGACTAGACTCATCGGGGGCACCGCAAGCTTTCTGTAGCTCACATAATTTTGCGTTGCCTCTGTGATCGGCCACACCTTTGTCCAGCACACGACGTCATACGATGACGTCACCATGCGATGACGATATCTTGCCTTGTGTTGACACTGCCCATGTTGACATCACCATGTGCCTTCCGTTGGCGCGCCGGTATGTTTTAGCATTTGATGAGACAGCTTCTCTGACTGTGTTGGCAGCTTGAATGTAAAGTCTGCATGCAGTTCGTACTAGCTGTGCGGCTTAAGTTATTATGCTCTTGGCTCTGTCTATGTGTATTCACGATCACGAAAACGAAACTGATCGCATCCTTGCCATTCTTTCAGGCGAGACACTGAACGCCGTTACGCACCTCAATATCACCCTGATCATCGTTGTGTCCACCAGCGTAATCCTCTTATACACATCGAAGGGTGGTCTCGCCTCTGTGCTGTACACGGACGTCTTACAGCTGTGCAGCACCATCATGGGCCTGGTGAGTGCATGAGTGGAACGGATGTGGCGAGCAACGTAGCCTTCGTGCTATTTGTGCGTGGCCACGCATTCCCATCAAATAGCACGCACTGAGCAATCATCTTGCCAGGCATGCGCGGAAGATCCATATTAACACACATCCTTATACAACGCGCCTATATATGTGACACCTGGCAACGTGATACATCAGAATTTCTAATTTTTCAGAGCATACATAGTACCATATAGTCCTTCAATGTTCTATTTTTTTTAAAAAAAGCTAGTACTCTCAAGGGATCGTCGAGTCACTTCTATTCTCTAACTCGCGTTATTTCAACCGAGGCAAAGCTGCCGTTCCAGCTCTAAACAAGGGATCGGGAACATCATATTGGCCACATTGAACGTGCTCAATGGCCTGCTTCTTTTCAAATTTTAACCTGCCGTTATACAAATGTATAACTTATAACGCAGTTGTTGATTGCGCAGCCTTAAAGTTGCTTCCTCGTGAACTCTTTTATGCGCGTAAGGATGCTTCGTAGCCCTCGCTTGAGTTCCAAGACATCTAGTGGTATTTTCTGCGCATTCGCTATGAACTTATTTTCGTGCCTTTTATGTTCGCAGTGGTGCTGTGTGCCCTTCGTCGCGAGATATGGTGCTGTGGCGAAGGTCAGCGAAGCACAGAAAGACTGGGTCGGCGTGATCAGTAACAATGATCTGAGTCAGATCTTGGACCAGCTCCTAATGACCATCTTCGGCGGTATACCCTGGCAGGTTTGTCGCGCCTTCTATGATCCTTTTATTCTGCAATGCCTTCCTTTGCTGCGATGTTACTCAAGTAAATGCAAAATTATTTTAAATGAAACCTTTCTATGTGAACGTACCCAAGTTTTGTGGAATGTGGCTGGTGCTGAGCACTTGTCGCATAGGCCACTGGCAAATCCCAATAAGTCCTTAAGAAACCGGTCAGGGCTTTCTTGCAACATTGAAAGGTAAAAATGGCGGTCACCCAAAACAAACGAAGCAGGAATCTGGCTTGCCTCAATGATTTCATACTACAAGGGCGATCGCGTTAGAAGGTACATTACAGACTTCGCCAACATTGGACCTCAACAAACAAAGAGAAAGTGGACCAAAGAAGCGTTGCGTCGAGAAAGAACGGCTTTGATATGGTGCGAAACGAAGCTTCGCTTTGTGTAGGTTCCGGCTGGTTACGCATAGATCCACTGCCATTTTTAAATGCAAACATCGTTCCTTTTGCTAGCACTCTGAGTTTTGTGCGGGTTCGTTGAGACATAAGCGTCTACCTGTGGTTTCGGTGGTTTAGTATAGCAACTGTAGGCGCACCTGGCCTTCGATCACGTGGAATGGACGGAAATGCATGTGTATGTGGCCTTAAATGTGCGCAAAGTGTGTGTCAATCTGTTACCTGTGTATCACCGAAACGCTTTAACGAACTGACAATGATAAGTAATGGCAGCAACTCTCTGTCACAATTTTTTTTTCTGTGAGCAGTCAGTCGGAATGTGCGCAAAAATTGTTTTCTATGCAGCTCTTTGCGAGTTCGTGGCAGCAAAATGTAGGAATCTGAGTTATATTTGATTTATACGCTTGAAACATGTTTTCTTGAATAACGGGGGTGCTTCTAGATGAATAGACGAATGTACTCTTGGTTGCGTAGGTCTACTTCCAGCGGGTGTTGAGTTCCGACTCTGCCTTCACCGCCAAGATGCTCTCGTTCTTGTCCGCCGTGGGTTGCGTGTTCCTATCCCTTCCCCCGGTCATCGTTGGAGCCAGTGGCAAAAGCGCCAGTAAGTATTTGGTGTCGATTTTGTCTTAGGGTTTGTCTTAGGGGTGTATAGGTATTGACAGGCATGTGTGGTGCATGAAGAGCCGCTTTAAATAAAACTCATAATAATAATACTTACTGTTGAAGTTTAAAGTCCCAAAACCACGATATGATTATGAAGGATGCTGCAGTGGCAGTCTTTAGAAATTTAGGACACCTGGAATTCTTTGATGTGCTCCTATGTCTAAGTACATGGGCCTCAAGAGTTTTCGCCTTGACAGTGCCGCTGGAATTCGATTCCGCCACCTCTGGATCAGCAGCCAACAACCGTAACCACTGGACTGCCGTGGCGGTACAAAATGAAACTCTCTCTTGAGGAAACAATGGTTTGCCAAGGTTGCTAAGCAAATAAATTGCAATCAAATGATGGTACGCGCGGAAAGGAGAGCAGATGCTTTATTTGATGTCGGGCGTAAAAAGGAAGTGAATTCCTGCTCAACACAAATCAATCATCAATCAATCAATCAATCAATCGCTGAACATCTTTGGCCTGTGTCTCAACAAGGGTAACTGAGCCTACGTCGCTATTGCTGGCAGACTTCACGGCGGCGGGCTACCCGGGTCCCTACAACCTGGACCCGGAAGACCGTAAAGACGTCATGCCGTACGCCATACGCTACCTGACGCCGGGTGTGATCTCGATCCTGGGCCAACTGGCGATCACGGCGGCCATCATGTCTTCCGTCGACTCGTCCATGCTGAGCGCTTCATCCCTCATCACGCGCAACGTCTACCAGCTTGTGTTTAGGCCCACGGTGCGTGCACCGCTGTGACACAAATGAGTACATGGTATTCGTGAATCCAAATTTGCTTTGTCTTGTTTAGACAGCTGCGAAGAAATAATGTCCGCCTCAGTTAGTGGCATGCGATGCATTCGTTCTTCAAATGTCACAGCGCTACTTTTGGCGAAGACGAGGCATGCAGACAAGGGAATGACAATAAGGGCGCTGTATACTGTCTTTCTAAGAACTAGCGCTGTATTATTTCAAGTATTCAAGCACGGGAATAGGCGTGTGCATGGGGGTGGACACTCATATAGTCACTTAAAAAGAGCACGGAATAAAATTAGCCCCACACATTGACATAATGGGGCTCTACGACTCGGGTGGGGGAAGGGGAGAAGGGCGCAAAGCCTGCCCCACAAATTGTCATAACAGGAATGAGGTGCTGCGACAAGACTTCGCCCCCCCCCCTACTTGATTGTGAACCCCGCGCACGCCTATGATCGCTGGTGTTTATCTGTAATTCTCGACTATAGCGCTCACTTATTCAGAAAAACAAAATGCGATCGACAATGAGAATCATTTTTGCGCAAGAAGTTATGCGGACATTCCGTCTTTCGTCGCGTATAAACGTTCCCAGGCATCAAGTCAACGTGTTCACAACATCAGCAGTTTTTTTTTGTCTTTCAAAAGTGTCAAGTGTGATGTCATGGCTTAGTCAAATGATACTCGCATTATTTTATTGTGATGGTATGAACACTCTCGGCTGGATTTATGTGGTATGAACACTCTCGGCTGGATTTATGTGGTATGAACACTCTCGGCTGGATGTATGTGAAAACGCGAGAAAGAAAAAAAATCCAGAAAAAAAAAGCCCTCCCGTGCACGGAATCGAGCGTGGGACTTCTCCGTCGTGAAAGCGTGGCGTTAGCCACTGCAACAACCCGGAGAACGTTCTTCACCGTTCAAACGGCAAACTATTTATATCTACCACCTACCGCTGCTGTTTCCCGCATAACAAGAAAGATGGCGCAATTAGCGCACGTCGCCACATCACGCAGCGGCACCCGCTCTAATCTCCTACGCGTACTTTACCCAGCTTAGAGAAGGGGATCGACGCTCCCTCGCGCGCCCTTATCTCGTGGTGGCGAGGAGGGGAGGACCGTACGCCTTGGCTGGCCTCGGGCTTTACGTGGAACGATTCTGCTGTAGTTACCGGGCGCACAACAGTCACTGCAATCATTGCAGTCTCCGTTCGCGAAAAGCCCCGCCGCGGTGGTCTAGTGGCTAAGGTACTCGGCTGCTGACCCGCAGGGCGCGGGTTCGAATCCCGGCTGCGGCGGCTGCATTTCAGATGGAGGCGGAAATGTTGTAGGCCCGTGTGCTCAGATTTGGGTGCACGTTAAAGAACCCCAGGTGGTCGAAATTCCCGGAGCCCTCCACTACGGCGTCTCTCATAATCATGTAGTGGTTTTGGGACGTTAAACCCCACATATCATCATATCATCCGTTCGCGAAAAGCACGCGCTTTTCAGACTCAGCGAAGAAACAAATGAGACGCTTATTCGCGTGCATCCGTACCCGTGAGTACGTTTCGTGCGTAATTTGTGCGCGAGAAACGAGGGGCACGTTTCGATCTGCTTTCAATTCTGCGCGTGACCTTTCAAAATGCTGCTGTCGCGTTCTTTGCTTCGCCTTTGCTGCAAAGCTGTGACTTTTTCTCCCCTGCTGCGATTATTATCGCAGCAGGGGAGAAATCCAGATGTGACGTCTCAGTAGTTTCTTTTTTTTTATTTGTTGAAGCACCCCATGCATTCACCACGTGTTGAAACATAGCCGTATAGTAAAAGCTATGTGTTATTATAATCGGCGTCCAGTTTTCGGTCATATTGGAGATTGGTATCGACATGTTTCCTGAATCCTGCCTGACGGGAAATCCTTTTGAAGAATGGCCCTCACGTACACGAAATGTAAAGGCCTTCTTTTATTGGAAACGTGACCCGTACCTATACTGATTGGCATAATTGGAATATACTATGAAAAGAAACTAAAGACACCACTTGGAATTTATTTTCGTTTAATAATTAAGCAGAAATGACGAAAATCTCACTCATACCCACTCCCGCTTTTTACGTCATATTTCAATGCCTTCATAAACTACCTATCACATGACCCCGATTTCATTGTGAAAAAGGGAGTCCGCCAGAATATCCAAAACGTCTTTACGTCGTTTTTCGCATTTTTGAGACCATTTTTTCTCCTGACTGAACACCAAAATGTATGAGGGTGAGTGCGCCAAGCCGATAATATGGTCGGTATGATAGTATAGTTCTTTGCTATTGCGGCGTCATGTCGATAATAGCGGTAGCGCATGTGTAAAGTAACGCTCGATTAACTCACACAAAGATGAAATCGAATGCATTACCCATTATTTTTCACATAAACAACCACGCGTGCCAGATTGATATATGTTCGCACATTGCACGGGCATGCGCAGGAAGTTTTCCTTCCTTCTTTCTTTCTTTTCCGCCGCTGTGCGCTTCTTCAGTTGTTAGTAGGCGTTTGTGATGACCTGACTTCCTTTTTGTGCCCAGAATCAATACGTACTGACTGGCTGAGCTCGTGGTAATTTTAAACGTTCTGTGATAATGGCTGGGGTTTACCAAAACCACCATATGATTATGAGAGGCGCCGTGGCGGAGGGCTCCGGTAATTTCGAATACCCGGGGTTCTTTAACGTTCACCTAAATCTATAGGCACACGGGCCTCAAGCATTTTCGTCTCCATCGAAAATGCGGCCGCTGCGGCAGGGATTCGATCCCGTGACCAGCGGGTCGTAAACATTGTCACTTGGATGATACTATCGCAGGCAACCGAGGAGGAGCTGTGCATTGCGCTTCGATGTACCCTGTGGTTGGTCGGTGTGCTGGCGATGACCGTGGCTCTGAACGTGCAGTCCGTGTTTGCGCTGTGGATTCTCTCCTCGGACCTTGTCTACGTGCTGCTCTTCCCACAGTTCATCGTGCTGTTTTTCATGCCCAGCAAGATCAACGCGTACGGTGCCGTGGCGGGTAAGCGTCTTTTATTTTTAGAGGCCAAGCTCCTCAGGACGTAGACTTGTCCGATATCGTAGTAGCCACCGATGGGGCACTCGCACCGCTAGTACTTGGCTTGCTCACTAGATGGTGCTGCGGCGCTTACTCCACTTACTCCAAGGAGGTTATCCAAGGAGCTTACTCCAAGGAGGTTATCTGATTGGTGGCTAAAGTCAAGGCACGAGTGAAAATTAAACTCTTCACTGCAAAGTGCGAATCCTCAAACTCACTTTTTAAGGAAAAAAAATATAGTTTTGGGTTCATTAAGTAGTACGGCTTGGTGGCGCTAGCCACCGCCCGATCTAAAAGGTACAGCCATATCCATCCATCCATCCATCCATCCATCCATCCACTCTGATGCGTGCTCTATAGTGTGATAGGCGATGGCGCCGTGGCCACCGCTAGTACTCAGAACGCTCAATAGATGGCAATAGAGCTGCGGCGCTCGCAACGCTAGTACTCGGATTGCTCACTAGATGGGCTCTAGGGTGATGGGAGACCGCTAGAGGCACAGCTATAAAACGCGTTCGCTCTTGGCGCACTTCCTCTTTCGCTGACAGACGGACACAGATAGACAGACGGACAGATGGACGGACGGGGGCGCACAAGGACAGGTGGATTTCAAGCTGAGAGCCCACGAAGCTTCACCCCACTCATCATCATTCACTCCGGGGATATGCTGTGATTATTTGTTTGTCTCACTGTTGATCCAATGCCCAAACTCTACTCAAGGGTGAAAGACGATGATTGATTGATTTGATATGTGGGGTTTAACGTCCCGAAACCAAAGGGTGAAAGACGCATTGTTCGCTACCACACAGAACATTTATGAAATACACATGTGTCCAGGATTTTTATGAAAACACTTGAGTCGTAAGATTTACAAACTTCGGTGGTCGGCAGATGATATCGCTAAATATACCTTCCGTAGATGAAGAATTAATTGTCATTGTCATTCATAAATATCGCAATTTCAGAGGCCATAAATGCTAAAACAAAATATTACTGAAAAATGTCTTATATATGGCAAAAAAATTGCAGTAATATCAGGATACGAGAACTTTACAAACACGTTTGTTTAATACGTACGTAATACGCACGAATTGAAAAGAGATATGTTAATGTTATTCAGACGACATTACGAGTTATTCGGAAGGTGCCCACGTGACCAAGATTTTTTTCCTGAAAAAAAATACTTTTTTTCGAATACACTTCAAACGGTGGCCAAAATGGCTGGGTCATTTAGTGTAGAATGACCATCTATCAATATTTTCCTGACTCATCTTCCTCCAATATTTTTTCACAGCTTAACTTATTGAAGCAACTCATTTGATTTCCTCAAAGCATTTCTCCATCTTCTTGCACAACCTTTGTTACGCGCACGTGCGTAATGTATCACGTTCTCGTGAGCAGGATATTAACTGTCAACTGTTAGTATTGATTAGATAGTATTGATTAACCTAGCTGCTTGGCCATTCGGTTTAGGGACGATGCGGTAACCTGTGGTGACGTATACTTGCATGCATCTCACTCGAAGACAGTACATCTGGATAGACGTGTGGCTTCACGGACACAATCCTTCCTTGTGCGTGCACACGAGGCTGAATTGTGCTCTTCGTGAGCTTAATGGCTGGTGAATATGCTTCACTACAAAGAAAGGACTTCGTAGTTGACGGCGTATGTGTTCCTGAGATGTATTTTCTAACAGCCCGCTTCTAATTTTATTATTTGAATTTATTTACCTGAAGCGGAATGCTGTGACGTCTCAATAACTAGAGAGAACTAACAGATCGAGATTGGAAGTCTAATAAAATTAGGGACTGTATTCCCGATCGATCACTTTTTGTGAATTAGTGCGCTTTTTTAAGCGAGGGCCAGCTGAACCGATGTGACAGAATGAATCGCGTATCTGCGATTGGCTTAATTTTCGCGTCGAAACTAATCAGAATTGTCATTCGCATAGTCATGGGCAGTTGAGTGTCTAACCCCATAAATTTGTCTAATTTGCATGTGTATATTCATACGAACTGGTGTAACAACGAGAGCTAGTGATGAATGTCAAGGCACGAAAAAGTGAAAGTTAATTGCCTCCCAGATGCGGTGTGACCGAAGAGTCGGACTCCGCTTTAAACAATTATTTTTTTCTGGCTCGCAGGCTTCGCGATAGGCCTGATGACGCGGGCCCTGTGTGGCGAGCCGCAAATCGGCATCCCCGTAGTGCTGAGGCTGCCCCTGTACGACGAAAGCCGCGGTCAGCAGTTCCCTTTCCGGACATTGTGCATGCTGCTGAGCCTGGCCAGCGTGCTTGTCTGCTCGGCGTTCGCCGCCTACCTGTTTCGCTCGGGCCACCTGGAGGCGCAGCGCGACGTGTGGTGTTGCTTCCACGAGCAGTCGAACGTCGCGGCTCAGACGGCCCGCAGCGTCTCCTCGACGAACGCGCCTTCCAACGTCACTGCCCTCTGCAGCCTGAGCACGCCGGCGCCCGCACAAAGCGCCGGCCGGCAAGAAGTCACCGACATGGAAGGCACCGGACAGCAGCGGAGAGAGAACGCCGATCGATCTTCGGCAGTGTCGCGTGTCACCTCCGACGACAAGGAGAAGACGACCTCCCAGTCGGCCCATGCGTCGAACAAGCACCGACAGAGCTCTGGTGCTCCTGCGGAGCAGGAGTTCACCCAGGAAGCGCCGAAAAACAAACCGTCATTGGACGCGGGGTCGAAGTCCTCCGGTCCACACGGCGTCGAGCCAGCGAAGGTTGCCAGGCGCAAGGAGCCGGGTGTTTCGGAGGCCGAGCCAAGGGGAGCCCGGATGTCCAACAGGAGGCCGAGCGTTCAGGGCGAGCAGCGAGCCAGGACGCATAGGAAAAGCGCCGACGAGAACAGGATCCGTACGGCGAACGATACGCAGTCCGCAGTCTTTGGCGCTGCACCGGTGAAGAGCGAGCGGACCTCGTCACCCTACGACGTTGGCTCATCGGCAAACAAGCGACAAAGCGACGCGGAATTGAAGGAGGGCGCTCATGGCGCCAGGTCCGCGGCGACCCCCTCTAGAAAGAGCAGAGAGAGGAAGGACGGCAACACCCCGTCGAAGAGTTCCAGAGCGAAGAAACATAAGTAGAAATGTAGAAAAATAATCTAAATACAGGTGTTTAATAAATATTTCGTGACAAAAATGTGAAACGCGTTTCTTAACGAAGAGAGCGTGTTACGACTTTGTTTTTGCGGTCGAATGTGTAGTAGTAGTTTTGCATTTTCAGAATTTTTTTTAGTGCGCTACTTTCGAAGTTTTACAAC
The DNA here is from genome assembly GCF_043290135.1 of Rhipicephalus microplus. Classification (NCBI taxonomy): domain Eukaryota; kingdom Metazoa; phylum Arthropoda; class Arachnida; order Ixodida; family Ixodidae; genus Rhipicephalus; species Rhipicephalus microplus. The sequence continues at coordinate 28,454,799 of NC_134703.1, forward strand.
GAACTTTGGTACGCTTGGTTTTCTTTTTTTTTAACGCTGAACGTCACTGCTTTTGCAATTAACTGTGTAGTAAGACGCATCGTGCGCCCTACGAACAATGCTTTAAGCTTGCTTATTCAACACAGGACATGCGTTGAAATCGACGGGCATTCTGATCGTCGACGACGCTGAACGCAGTTGAAGTATCCAGTACGCGGACTTTATTAGCAACACACTTCGCTTTTTTTTTCTTTTTTTTTCTTCAAATAATTATGACTGCATTTTCCATTCCTAAACATGTTTGGTGGTTTTACAGTGTCGACAAAGGGAGAGGATTATGTTCGGGAAGCACGATTCACATGAGGCGATTACAAGAGCTCTGCGATATTTAACACTGATGTGATTTCATCACTGCGTCAGCGTGTGCACATTTAAGCGCACGGCACTTTGTAAACGCTTTCTCGTGGTGATAGGTGCGTAAGTTCTTTTTGAAAATTTATTTGTGGGTGACTTTCACCTTTTGCAACGGGTATGGTGATGTCCGGATCTTTAAATATGGGCGTATCACAACAGCTGTACGTTCAGCTCAATTGCCGTATTTGTTGGCATTGGTATTTTTGACCTCGTGACAATATTAGCAGCACTCGTACCATTAGCGAATGTTGGCTGATGTTCACCAATGATGACCAATGTTAAGTATGGCTAAATTATTGGAAAATTCGAATGTATAGTATAGCCAAGTTTGACTTTTCACTAACTTTACACCTGCATATAGGGTATTTTTCCTAAGCAGTTTTTTTATATTTGGAGTAGCTCTGTGGTAGAATATTTGATTGCCACGCTGAATGCTTGGACTTGATTACGGATGGAACCATGCTATTTATTCTTTGCATTCATCGGATCAACGCTGCCTGTGTAAACTACTCTTATAGCTCTCGTGCACCCAAATCTGAGCCCACGGGCTCTACAGCATTTTTGCCTCCATCAAAAATGCAGTCACAGCAGCCGGGATTTGATCCCGCGGGTTAGCAGCCGAGTACCTTAGCCACTAGACCACCGCGGCAGGGAACGAGAGCAACGCAGACGTAGAGGACTATATAAATAGAAACGCTGAAAGTGCCTGACGTTCACTGAAGTTTGCTAAGCAATGCTCCGCATTAAAAAAAAATAGGCGAAGCTTGCGCTAAGTCGCGCAAGCTTCGAGATAGTGAAACTGGACGATTGTGAAAACTAATTTTTTATTTATTTATTTTATTTTTTTATTTACAAAATACTGTCAACCCTCCTTGAGGGTTATTACAGGAGTGGAAAGGATACAAACATTATACAAGCAAGGCAATATAGTGGCAATACAAGAAGAGTACATAAGAAACGCGCGATCATGATAATAAGTAATGTATACATCATACAGGCATAGTTGCCTTGAACCAAATGATGAAGAAAATAAAATAAAATGTTAGAGTGTGGATGCTTTCTTCCGAACGCAATTAGGTTAACACCTGGAACTTGGGAGCACAGACATGAGTTTTTCAATGCTTTCTAGAAATTTTTGAAGTGTTGGCTGTGCTACAGTATCTGGATCAAGCGCATTCCATTCTCTTATTACGCGAGGGAAAAATGAAAACCTGAAGGTATTGTTACTGCAGAAATATTCTTTGAAGATAAGGTCGTGTTTTTGGCGCACTTTCCCTTTTTCTTTTATAGTAGTGAAGACGGAGGCATTAGTTTTAAAGTGGCCGTGCAACAGTTGATAAAAGAACTTCAACCGATGTATTTTTGCTCTATCGCGGAGCGTAGGTAGCTCTGCTCGGAGCAGAAGCTCGGAAGGGGAATCCGTTCGCCTATAGCGGTTAAAGATAAATCTTACCGCCTTGCGCTGTACGCTCTCGAGCAAAGCTATGTCAGTATTTGTTGAAGGAAACCACACTATATTCGCATATTCTAGCATAGGTCTTATAAAGGAAATGTAAGATAAGCGCTTGGTATCTGTGGTAGCGTAGCGTAGGGTCCGTTTTAGAAAAATCAACTTGTTTATTGCCTTTTTCGTCACCTGATGTATATGCGCAGTCCATTTGAGGTCAGATGATATTAGAAGCCCTAAATATTTATACTGAGTTGCTGTGCGAAGGGTGACACCATTAAGTGAGTATGGAAATAATAGTTTGTTTTTCTTTCTGCTTATGTTCATCATGACCGTTTTTTTCGGAATTAATAACCATCTGCCAATCGTGGCGGCTGCATTTCCGATGGAGGCGGAAATGTTGTAGGCCCGTGTACTCAGATTTGGGTGCACGTTAAAGAACCCCAGGTGGTCAAAATTTCCGGAGCCCTCCACTACGGCGTCTCTCATAATCAAAGGGTGGTTTTGGGACGCTAAACCCCACATATCAATCAATCCATCTGCCAATCATGGCACCACTGGGCTACGTTGTTTAGGGAATCGTTAAGGGCAACCTGATCGTCAATGTGTTTGATTTCACTGTAAATCATGCAGTCATCTGCAAACAGTCTAATTTTAACGTTTACTGATTCAACAATGTCATCTATGAATAACAGGAACAAGAGCGGAGCGAGAACAGATCCCTGCGGAACGCCCGAAAGAACTTTAACAGTGTCAGAATTTTGTCCATTATAGTGCACAAACTGGTAGCGGTCTGAAAGGTAATCACTAATCCATTCAACTATTGGACCATTGCCTAGTTTGTCTATGAGTTTAGTGATGAGTTTAGAGTGGGACACGCGGTCGAAGGCCTTAGAGAAATCTAAAAAAATTACATCGATTTGTGATTGTTCGTTTATTGCCAGCCCGAAGTCATGTATAGCCTCTGCAAGTTGAGTGACAGTAGATAGCCCACTTCTGAACCCATGCTGAGAAAGAGAGATGAGGTTGTTTTCTTCTACATGTTTGGTTAATAACTTTAAGATAATGTGCTCGAGAATTTTGCAACTAGTGCAAGTTAAAGAAATTGGCCGGTAGTTCGTTGGGATAGAAGTATCACCAGATTTGTGCACTGGCACAACTTTCGCGATTTTCCACTCCGCCGGAAGACGGCAGTCGCTAATTGACTTTGTAAATATGAGATGGAGGTACTTGCTAATGGGTTCAGCATAGCGTTTAAGGAAGGTGTTTGGTATTTCGTCTGGGCCACTACTTTTCTTTTCATCAAAGTCTAATAGCAGTGAAAGAATGCCAGGTACTGTCATATTTAACGACGGAAGTGATCTGCCTTGGTCATCGTGACGGGAACCCGGTGTAATCTTTCGGAGGTTATCAGTGCTAAAAACAGAGTGAAAGTAAGAATTGAAATTATTCGCCTTTTTCTTGCCCTCTTCAGCTGGAAACACCGATAATGTCGACCGTTTTACGCTTATGTAGCGCCAGAATTTATCGGGTGCGCTTTTAATAAACTTTTGTAGGGTGTGTCCATAAAAATGCCGTTTTGCGTCTCGTATCTTTCCTTTTAAGGTCGATGTCAGCGTTGCTATTTGTGAGTTAGCACTTCCTAGCGTTTTTTTGCCTTCCTTACACGCTTGATTTTGCGCTTAAGGTGAATTATGTCGCGGGTAACCCATGGGTTGTGCTTTCTTGTAACCAGTTTTCGTTTGGGAATAAAGTTAGAAATACAATGCATGATATGATGCTTAAACTGTGCCCACACTTCATCTATGCTCGTGTTATCTGCACATAGCTCAGAAAACTCGGGATACTCGTGCGACAGGTAACTCATTATCGCCGCATCATTAGCTTTATTGAAGGAGGGCACATATTTCACTGGGCCAGATTGCCGTATTGGAGTTGCTAAAGGCAAAGTACACAAAACTATTTTATGATCCGATATGCCATTAATTGTTTCAACACTTGCACTGTCGGTGGAAAAGTGATCACTTGCAAATACAAGGTCTAACACTGAGTGCGACTGTCCTTGTGTTCGTGTATTTTCGACAACAAGCTGAGTTAGGTTGAAAGCAAATAAGAAGTCGATGACTATATTATTCGACAGGGGACCTGGACTTAATGAGGACCAATTTATATCAGGTAGGTTGAAGTCACCTGCCATGATAATCCTGCCACCGAGCATATGTAAATTCATATAATCCAGAAGGGGGTTTAGGTACGACGCATCGGCGTTCGGGGGCCTGTAAACGGCGCCAACATACACGTAGCCGTCTTTCAGGAGAAGCTTACACCAAACCGCTTCGACACTGTTCACCTCTGGCATGACCGTGTAAGCGATTCCCTGCCGTAAAACAATTGCTACTCCTCCGCCTCTAGTGTCCCTATCTTTGCGGACAATTGTGTAGCTCGGTGGCACAATTTCATGGTCATATATATTTGAATGTAGCCACGTTTCACTCACAGTAACAATATCAGGTTTTTGGGCCAATAAAACAGCTTCAAATTGTTCTGCCTTGTTCACAAGACTTCGCGCGTTTACATTTAGAAGGGTTATGGGCGTTGTCGTCGAGAAGACTGCGCCGTTGGTAGTTGCTCTTCGTTTTTTTTTATTTACTTGTGCGATATTTTTACTGTCTTCATCCCAAGTAAAAAGACGACCGTTTATCTGAACTTTGTCAAAAATAAGCCTTACCCTTTCCCCTCTATCGCGGTTTTCTTTCGTGATTTTCCACAGTTTTCTTCTAGTTTCACGCACGCCAAACGAGTAATCCTCGCTTATTGAGTAACCGCTCCCTTTCAGTTTGGAACAGGACTGGAGTATTTTAACTTTGTCGCGATAATCGAGCAACTTGAGAATTATTGGCCTGTTTTTCGGATCGCCTTCTCTAGTTCTACCAAGTCGGTGGATACGTTCAATGCCTGCACTCTTTACGTCTAGTATATCTTCAAATATTTCCTTTGATACGAGGTTATGAAGCTCTTGAAAGGACTCGTTTTGTTGTTCCTCAACTCCGTACACAATCAGGTTGGACCTCCGACTTCTGTTCTCTAGTTCTTCGATTTTCCTATTCATGCCTTTGATGTTATTTTCTAGTTCCACTATTCGCTTTACGCAATCAGAAACCTGCTTTTCCAGTCCACTAATTTTTCAAGTTTCTTATCGATTGCAGTTAGTTTCTGATTTGTGACGGATTTTTCTTTCTTGATTTCCTTTATGTCGTCTGCGATTGCCTTTAGTTGCTTTGACCAATCGCCCTCTGTAGGCCCTGGATTAGTTTCTACGTCGCCACTAAGTAACAACAGGTAGCGAAGAGAATCAGTCACGTTAGTAAGCATTTCGCACATTGACCATGGGCATGGCAGCAAGAATAAGCAAACGTTATTGCTACGGTAACACTTTCCGAATCGTTTGCTCACCTGTACGAAAAACATGATCGGGTTTGAAGACCGTATCATGGCATTGCCGCCATGCCCACTGTCAGGTGCCGCGGTGAAGAGCCGTTTTATAGTCCCGTTGACAAATGCATCCGTTAACGCCCCTGGTGGATCCGATGACGTCATCTGTGCTCCTCCGGGTACGATGTTTAGCCGATGAAAGACCACGGGCATCGGCTTTTCTTGATCGGTTACCGAGAACATAGCTGGCGATGAAGGGGCGTTGTTCATCGGTGATAGCCACGCTGGGACAAACAGCAATCCAAGCAGAACCTGTACGAAAAACATGATCGGGTTTGAAGACCATATCATGGCATTGCCGCCATGCCCACTGTCAGGTGCCGCGGTGAAGAGCCGTTTTATAGTCCCGTTGACAAATGCATCCGTTAACGCCCCTGGTGGATCCGATGACGTCATCTGTGCTCCTCCGGGTACGATGTTTAGCCGATGAAAGACCACGGGCATCGGCTTTTCTTGATCGGTTACCGAGAACATAGCTGGCGATGAAGGGGCGTTGTTCATCGGTGATAGCCACGCTGGGACAAACAGCAATCCAAGCAGAACCTGTACGAAAAACATGATCGGGTTTGAAGACCGTATCATGGCATTGCCGCCATGCCCACCGTCAGGTGCCGCGGTGAAGAGCCGTTTTATAGTCCCGTTGACAAATGCATCCGTTAACGCCCCTGGTGGATCCGATGACGTCATCTGTGCTCCTCCGGGTACGATGTTTAGCCGATGAAAGACCACGGACATCGGCTTTTCTTGATCGGTTACCGAGAACATAGCTGGCGATGAAGGGGCGTTGTTCATCGGTGATAGCCACGCTGGGACAAACAACAATCCAAGCAGAACCTGTACGAAAAACATGATCGGGTTTGAAGACCGTATCATGGCATTGCCGCCATGCCCACTAATTGATTGATATGTGGGGTTTAACGTCCCAAAACCACTATATGATTATGAGAGACGCCGTAGTGGAGGGCTCCGGAAATTTCGACCACCTGGGGTTCTTTAACGTGCACCCAAATCTGAGCACACGGGCCTACAACATTTCCGCCTCCATCGGAAATGCAGCCGCCGCAGCCGGGATTCAAACCCGCGCCCTGCGGGTCAGCAGCCGAGTACCTTAGCCACTAGACCACCGCGGCGGGGCACGATTGTGAAAACTAATCTCCATGGTTACTTCTGGGTTCTGTGTCTTAGCTAAATAGGTGAGCTATAGGTGACGCAGGTTGTTTCTAGGTCATTACTAAGCTTTTTTTTTAGCTAGGGGATGCTAGCGTTGTTTCTACGTCTATTTTCGGCGCAGATTTACTCGAGTTAAACCAGTCGGTCACAGACATGACACGGGCATGTCGTCATTGGCCTATAGACCTTCTATCGCTTCGGGGTCCCCTTGCAGCTGCCGTTGGCTACGGTACTTTCTAGTTGTACATAATCGGGTTTTCGGCTCCTCGCCTACGCTTCGCAGCCATTCGTGGGGTAAAATGTTGCTTTCCTCCTTTTTAGGAAACTTTGTGGGCAGTTGGATACAATTTGCACGCTAACATGTAGAAGATATATCGGGCACGCATTGACGGTGGAAACTGCAATAAACTTTTGTGCCTCAATTTTGGGACATTGCCACAGGGATGCTTTCAATGCCGTTTGCGATTATATTCAAGCATCCAAACGTATCCGATTGTGATCTTCAATCAAATAATTATTATTTAGTATCTAAAAAATTCTAAATGGTGAGGTGAAACGCAGCTGAGTGGTAATCACAACACCTGAAATCTCAGAATTTCTCAAATTGACTTTTTCATTTTTTTCGTTTGCTCTCTTTTTATGTGGTTTTCCTTACATTAGTCACTTTATAATACAAATTCATTTTCACACATAGTTATAATGCTCACAGGAAAAAAATGCACTACGCTTTCTTGGCCAATCCTCCTGAGTGGGTTTGAGCCATGAGTCTAGGGAAACAAACAAACAAACCCCAAGATTTCTCAGCACTACAGATACATAGTGTGCACAGGTATAATTTTCAACAGATTACCCACACCGAAACTTTAACTCTCCTCTGTAACCAACGCAGATGTGTACCTCAGTTCTAAAAAAAAAAACACTTACGAAGCGAATAAAAGACCACAGAGAGATATGTGATCCCTTCTTATTGTTTTTTGGCCAATCCACCAGAGTGGATGTGAGGCGATCATATACGCTATCATCATCAGTTTACGAAGCTGTTTTCATAGTGTTTCTGGGCGCCGAAACATGCGTCAGTGAGCCACCAATAAAATTATGTCTTGCCTTAATCAATTTCGTGACGAACGTTACATAGGCGGGGTCAAGTACACTATGTCTTTCAGCGCACTTTAAAAAATTTTATATATATTCGCTCTGCCTTAATAATAATACCGGCTGAAATTTCCATTTGTTCTGTTATTAAACAGCTTTTTACGTTCATTGTAGTGTGTCCTTCGTAGTCACCTGCCATGGTGGTCTAGTGGCTAAGGCACTCGGCTGCTGACCCACAGGTCGCGGGATCGTGTCCCAGCTGCAATTTCGATGGAGGTAAAAATGCTTGGGGCCCGTGGGCTCAGATTTAGGTGCACGTTAAAGAACCCCAAGGGGCTAATTTTTTGGAGCCCTCCACTACGGCGTATTTCATAATCGTATGGTGGTTTTGGGGTGTTAAACAGCAACAGTTATATTATTATCACGTCCTTCGTAGCGTGCCCCTATAGCGTGAACCCATCGCCAAGCTGCGAAAAAAATCAATAAAACCAGCTGGACTGATGTCTTGGTTATATGTACGGAAAAAAATCACAGCATATCCATGGAATGAATGATGATGAGTTGGGCGAAACGTCCGTCAATCCGTCCATGCTTCCGTCCATACGTCCGTCCGTGCGCCCGTCCATCCATCTAGTGAAAACTTTAAGTACCGCCATCTCGCTTCCTTTTATCATATATCCATCACATACAAGTACCTTCAGCGTACAATCCAAGGACTAAACGAGAGCATGTACCACATTTATGCTGTCTGTGCTTTGTTAACACCGAGAGCGTGATAATGACGCCATGCTACGTTTTTCGCAACATGTGGACATGCGGATATGTGCCCGAGAGCGGGTATGTGCCACTGGCATGCGGGTATGTGCCACAGGTTACGCACTACGAGAACAGGGGACGCACAACCCACGCCATAAGGAGCTTCGCCCCTTAAAGTTAACCTATTTCTTTGTGAGGATCGGAAGGTTTGCTGATGCAATTGCCTTTAGCGATAGCGCACGCAGCCTCAATGATTGATTGGTTTGATTGATACGTGGGGTTTAACGTCCACAAACCACCGTTTGATTATGAGAGACGCCGTAGTGGAGGGCTCCAGAAATTTCGACCACCTGGGGTTCTTCAAAGTGCACCTAAATCTGAGCCCACGGGCCTACAGCTTTTCCGCCTCCATCGGAAATGCAGCCACCGCAGCCGGGATTCGATCCCGCGACCAGCGGGTCGGCAGCCGCGTATACCTTAGCCACTAGACCACCGCGGCGGGGCCAGCCTCAATGATTATGCGTGTGTTATCCTATAGTGATGCCTAGCTAAAATATGTGTCTTCTCGAAATGATGGCATTCAAAAATAGTTTGACATTGTCGATGTAACGTGCACAGACGTTCGTTTCTATAAGGCATAGTGTCTACCGAGAAGTGAGGCCAGGCTATCGACTGAGGAGTGGTTACGAATGGTTTTTGATTACGCTATCGCGTTTTACTCTTGAAGGCGATGGTCAAGCGTTTTATAGGTTATATTTTGTGCAGAAACCTTGCGAGTAGAATATGAGGGTGGTGGTAGAGAAGCATTTATTGAGAAAAACACTGAACGTTACACTACAATTGCACTTGGGTGGTCTGCTTATTCCACAAGTCCACCTGAGATCATCGCTGCTTGGGTGCTGGCAGCCAAGGATGTGCTAAGCGTCCCGGATGAAGTAGCCGAGAAGGAACTCCTCCCAAGCCTATTTTGTCAATCAATCAATCAATAAATCAATCAATAAATCAATCAATCAATCAACCAATCAATCAATCACTTATTTAACGTACCCTGGAACAACCATGATGTATTAGTGCAGATGCACGCAAAAATAAAACAATATAAATAAACAATACAATACAGGCACTCTTCACTAAAATCAAATAGAAAGAGTGAAAACACACAGGAAAAAGAAATCAGCGCAAAATGGGAATAAAAAGACAAGACGAGAATCATGAAAAGAAAGTACAATATAAAGGCGAATATACACAACTATGTAGAAAACTTCTTGAAAAACGGAAAAGAGAAGAATTTTCGCATTGTCAAAAACTATGTTAAGAGAGTGCACAGTTGAGATAAAAACAACGGCAGTGGACCATGAAAAACATCAATACCGTGAAAGTTAATATTATAGAGACTTTGTACTCTCTGAATGGTAGAGTGTTCAAAGAAGTTCACAGGTACATGAAATGGTGGATTCTCTCTGATTAGCTTACGCGGAATCCAAAAATTTACACAATTAAGAAGGAAAGAGCGGAATATCATACCGTAAACTAGTTTGTAAAATAATAACAGGTCGGCGCAATTTCGTTGCCAGTAAAGTAATGGCAGTGATAATAATATGGCAGTTTTGGAACGAGATCCAGAGTCATTTAAAGCGAAACGATGATAGTAAATGCTTATCAATTTTTTCTGGACTCGCTCAATTGCGTCACTGACAGATTAAGCAATGCCATTCAGATCACAGATGCATATTCAAGTTGAGGAAGCCATATGGCGGTGTACAGTTTTTGGAAGGCTGTAGGAGCTAGAAATGCATTCTCGAGATATTCTACAAATGCAGCCGAGAGATCAAAGGCCACGCACGGCCGCACGTTTAGTGTGAGCAGAAAAATTTAGCATGCTATCATAAAGAACACCAAGATCACTGAATTCATATACCTTACATAAGGGCATGGTATTGATTGAGTATGGAAATGGCACAATGAATGTTTTGCGAAACATACTCATGAATTTGTTCTTTGAGGTATTCAGACAAATATTATTTTTATCACACCATTCGGACAAAGAACACGAATCTTACTGCAGCAAGCGACAGTCGTTAACTGAATAAACTTCCTTAAATATCTCAATGTCACCAGAATACACTAGACAAGAAGAAAGAGGTGAACAAGAAACATTGTTAACGTAAATTAAAAATAAGAGTGGGCCTAATACCGACCCCTGAGGTACTCCACTAGTTACTTTGTACAAGGAAGAAGTTTGGCTGTTTACGGCAACATAACAGGGTCTATTAAGCAGACAGCTGTGCACGAGATTCACAACATACAAGTCAACATGAAAGTTTGCAAGTCAAACCAAAAAAAATTAATGGCCCCGTATCTGCATGTTAATCTGTAAACGTCGTCGAAAGACGGTAGTCTTGCGAATGAAGAGAGTGAACGAAACATTTATTTGATGTTCCGCGCAAGAAAATCGGTGAATGGTATTCTGGAGGCGCTGTGTTAGAGTGCCTCGAGCGTGCAGTGGAGGCGAACGAGCGCATCAAGTCACGTCACACGTGAGACATGAGCGCCATATGGCAGTTTTCTTGGAAAACGAAGCGCGTTGCTCTGAGAGGGGTGTGCGCGCCCGTCTCAGAGGTGATAAGGTGTAGAACGCAAGGCGACGGGTAGGTGCCACTACCGTCTCGTCTTAGCAAAGTGTTGGAAACACTCGACTTTTCGTGCAAGCGTGCAAGGTCAGCGCAACCTAATAAGCTCTACGGTCCTTAAAATTACCTATGTAGGCCTTTTTGAGTAAAAGACGCACATACAGAATGAATACGTGTTGTTATGGTGCCCCAGACATGCGCAATAATTGCTTTCTAATTGACAATTATACGCTGAAAGCTGAAGCTTGAGCAACATTGGTGGGCGCTGCGGATGGGGTCGGCCGTTTCAAGTACCCGGTGCCGTTAAGAGTGGACACGCAGGCAAATGTACAGACAGACAGACAGACAGACAGACAGACAGACAGACAGACAGACAGACAGACAGACAGACAGACAGACAGACAGACAGACGGACGGACGGACGGACGGACGGACGGACAGACAGACAGACAGACAGACAGACAGACAGACAGAGGGACAGACAGACAGACAGACAGACAGACAGACAGACAGACAGACAGACAGACAGACAGACAGACAGACAGACAGACAGACAGACAGACAGACAGACAGACCAAATTTCTGCGCCGAAGGTCCCCAAGTATCGTCTAAAAACACTGAGTGGCTGACGACGTCGAAAAGATTGCAGTAGACTACGCCAACTTGCCCTGTTTAAGAAATAGGTGAAGAGATTTGCGTCATGAAACTAGCAAGATTTGTGGTAGCTGAGCGACCAGGGAGAAACCATTGTTGATTAGGAATTAATGAATTATTCACACTAACATACAATATTTTGTGAAGAGGCAGCCCAAAAATCTTCGATGTGGCACACAGTAGAAAAATCAGGTGATAATTATAAACACCAGTCTTGCCACCCGACTTAAATACTGGAAAAACACGCGCAGTTTTGCACATGCATGCTGGGAATTGTGGAAGCGTTCATATAGTTGTTAGATACTGTAGTCGGTACTGGGGCACATTTACTACCATAAGCCTTTAGTATGGCGGAGGGGACGCAATTTCGGGCCACATGATTAGAACGAATTTAAGCACTTAATGCACGAGCAGATGAGCTTTTCATGCAGCGTTAATTCGACCACTAGATGCGCTAACTGCCTTGGTCTGTTGTACTATTTGTGTCCTATAGTCTGAGACCTTATAAACGAATGAAAAATGCGTGGTGAAACAGTCAGCGATGGCATGCACTTCGACACCGTCCGAGTTCAGTAGCCTGAAGGACTTCCCACTTTTGCTAGACCGCTTGCGCACATACTTCTAAAACTCAGTTGATACAACAACAACAACAACAACAACAACAACAACAACAACAACAACAACAACAACAACGACGACGACGCCGCCGACGACGACAACAACAACAACAACAACAATAATAATAATAATAATAATAATAATAATAATAATAATAATAATAATAATAATAATAATAATAATAATAATAATAATAATAATAATAATAATAATAATAATAATAATAATAATAATAATAATCCGTTTAGCTCCCAAAATCATGCCCCGCCGCGGTGGTCTAGTGGCTAAGGTACTCGGCTGCTGACCTGCAGGTCGCGGGTTCGAATCCCGGCTGCGGCGGCTGCATTTCCGATGGAGGCGGAAATGGTGTAGGCCCGTGTGCTCAGATTTGGGTGCACGTTAAAGAACACCAGGTGGTCTAAATTTCCGGAGCCCTCCACTACGGCGTCTCTCATAATCATATGGTGGTTTTTGGACGTTAAACCCCACATATCAATCAAATCAATCAATCCCAAAACCATGATATTGTTACGTTATTATGAGATACGCTTTAGTGGAGGGCTCCGGAAATTTTACCATCTGCTGTTCTTTAACGTGCACTAACATCGCACAGAGCACAGGCCTCTGCCATTTCGCCTCCATCGAAATACTACCGCCACTGCCGGAATCGAACCTGCGACCTTCGAGTCAGCAGCAGAGCACCACAGCCTCTGACGCACCGTGGCGGACCCCAAGCTTCTCCTGTGGGTAGTTGGAAGAATAGGAGGGAAGCCCTTCTATCGCGGGCGCGCGTTTGTGGCAGCGAGAACATCGGCCTTAACAACCACCGTCGCGGAAGGAAGCTGCAGCGTAATCGCGCCATAGATTGCGCGCAGCCTTCTCGGTTTTTCGCTGTTCAGTTCCGCCTCTTGAAGAAAACGCATACGGCGGGGAAGCCGTGGTGTACGCGCTCATCATTTCATCGTCGCGTTTCTGCAGACCATATTGTGTGTTCTCATCGAGAACAACGAAGAAGGATGACCGAACATCAGCAGTCGTCCCTGGACCTTGTGTAAGTATTGAGACCGTATAGAGCGGGCGGTGTTCTTTAAGGCAGAAAAGTCTATCAACTCGGAAATATTTTGAGGAGGAGAGTGTAGGCGTAGGGGTGGGGTTGGGGGCTCAATCATACGTTTTGTATGGTCGTTGGTGCGTTTGCATGTTCGCATGTATATATTGCATATAGCAAATTAAAAAAAAAGAAATCATGGTGGTATATGAATCCATTTCTGGTTACGCCAGAGCTTTTGGAAATTTGCATGCTTAGTCACACTATACTGCATGGTTACCGTAGCGTTTCGGTAGGTATTCGACGCATACATAACCGGGAAGCCAATTTTGATAGCTGTTTTGTTCGTCGGATATTGTTCACATACAGCGCGATCCCGCTGTCACCGCCTTGAGGTATGGCACGTGATGTGCGCCTGTCCCGAAACTCGAGGTACGAAAGCTAAGTTCACGATTAAAACTCCGAATGGACTTAAACAACGGATGCATATTACGTCACAGGGCACGCCGCGATAAGTGTAAGCCAACCGACTTTCTTACGGCATTACATTGAATTCAGTTTTATTAACCGACGTTCAACACGTGCCTTTGGCGTATCTCCTTGTGGCATGTGCGATGCGCTGTCGTTCTCTAATTTCTCTCGTATACTAAATACTCAGTTGTGAGCGAGCACATAATCGTGTTTCCCTTCTTTCTCCTGTGTAGTTTATTCACGCTCAACGTTCTATGCCATAATGCGATACCATCTAATTCAGCCCACAGCTATTTTGTAACATTTACCCATCCACTGTCACGTAGGGTGATGCTCTGCGTATGCACCATCCTCGCTACTGCTGCTGCGACTTCGAGAGGCCGGGATCTACCTTGCGAGCCTGCGGAGGGACGAGAATGTCCGCGAGAGTTGCTACCGCTGCATCACTGTAATGCGTCTCTACAGGAGGACGGCCGAGTGAGGGTCCTGTGCAAGATCCTCATCAAAGCGGCGCCGCAGCTGTATTTCATACCTTCGGACCCCGAGGTGATGACGATGGACGAACTTCTCGTCTCTGACGCCCCTTTGAAAGAAGCGAAGCTCGCCACGCTATCGCTCACGAGGGTGGACATAAAGAAATGGGACGATTTCCCGCTCAGCTTGCAAAGCAACTATGACGTCTTCAGAGTCAATGCGAGCACCTTGCTGGAACAGCTTGCCTTGTATTCCTTCATGTGCTTCGTCAGGCAGGTCGAGTTCAGTGTGACGTTTCAAAAGCCGCTAAAAATCGCCGTCGCGAACTGCTCGAAAACGCAGGGGGACGTCCAATTTCGCTGCGATGTCTACGGTTTCAAGGGGCGCTTCGTAAGCAACGACAGCTTACCCGCCATATTCGAGAAATTTCCCGATATCGGGCTGACTCTAGTGCTGATTTTTCGTTGGAACGTGCAGAATGCCGTCACCCCGAAAATAAACGTCACATTGTCTGGACGCGTCAAGAGCATTCCGTCCGCTTTAAAGATTATTACGCCATTTCGGATAGCACGCCTTGTTCTCTACAAGTGCAACTTCGACCACGTAGGGAGCAAGGAGGCCATACCGCTCATGCCCTATCTGAAGCAGCTGGATTTTGTCCATGTTCCAATCACTCGTGTGCATATCAACGCATTTGACCTGATACCCGATATTGAGAGCATTTCCCTAGTTGGAACCCAGCTAGCTTCCATCCCCGAAAGTGTGTACAACTTGAAGAAACTTCGTCGGTTAAATATGGCGGCTACATTGACGTCACCGAATGGGACGTTCCTCATTTGCCCGGGTATATGCAGGCAATCGAGCTACCTCAGGGAACTGATCTTGGCCGGCACTACGAGACTGCAGGACCTACGCGACGGCGTTTTCTGCGCGTTTCGTAACTTGCAGCTTCTCGACTTGGGTGGTTGTTCGATCAAACAGTTGTACGGTTCCCCCTTCGTGTGCCTGCAACATCTTCGCGAACTGGACATGCAGTCAAATCAAATCGCGACAATCAGTGAAGAGGCCTTCTTGGGCTTAATGCGCTTGGAAATCCTTAACTTGAGTCACAATCGCATCGGCACCGTTTCCGGCGCTGCGATATTCAGACACCTCACATCGCTCGTATCGTTGGATGTGTCCTTCAACGAGGTTAAGGACCTCGAACATCTCTCCACCCACGTGGCATCGGTAAGGTTCCTGGACTTGTCACACAACAGCATTTCCAAATGGTCGCCGCCATTTTTTTCCGCGATGGGTGGCTTGCTTACGCTCGCGCTGTCATCGAATTTACTTTACACGATAGATAACGGCGCGCTTAGGGATATTCGGCACGTGAAGACGGTCAATATTTCAGATAACCCGTGGGACTGCGGTAGCTGCTCGTTGAATAATCTACACGATCTACTAAACAGCAGTGCGAGACTCGGCGCCAACTCAGTGGTTTGCAAAGAACCGGAGAGATACGTCGGTCTGCGCGCAATCGACGTCGAATGGGACGTTGGCGTCTGCGGTCCGATGGATTTTTACACGTCAGTGTGGGTTCCGTTACTTTTCACCGCACTCGCCGCCACCGTCATCAGCTACGGACTGTACACGAAGCGCTGGTACATGATGTACGCGCTCTTGTACTTGCGCGTAAAGATAAAGAACTACAAACGCCAGTTGCACTGCGGCCGTTTCATGTGGGACGCCTTCCTGTGTTACCACGTCTCCGACGCGACTTGGACCACCGAGGTTCTCCTGGCGAGACTCGAGTCTCCGCCCATGCGGTACCGCGTTTGCATCGCCGAGCGCGACTTCATTCCGGGAATTCCCATAACCGAGAACATCTGTCGCTGCATCTCGCAGAGTCGCGTGTCCCTGTTCGTTTTGAGTTCCGAGTTCTGTCGAAGTCGCTGGTGCATGTTCGAGATGATGCTCGCGCAGCATCGCCTGTTCGAGTCGGATAGGGACGAACACATCGTGCTCATCAAGAAGGGACCAATCGACGAGTCCCAAATGTGTCCCACGCTGTCGTACTTGACATCTTCGAGGACGTACATTGGCGCGCCCGAAAGTGAAAGTGATGAACGCTTACAAGACCTATTTTGGCTGCAACTCCAAATGGCACTGCAGCAATAAGCATCTGAAACAGTTTTTTTTAAGTTAAACTAGTCTGAAGGGGGGGGGGGGGATAAACAACAAGAGGGAAGGCAGGGAGGTTAACCAGGCACATGCCCGGTTTGCTACCCTATGCTGGGGGAATGGGAAGGGGGCATAAAGATGAGAGAGAGAGAGGAGGAGAAGAGAAAGAGAGAGAAAAAAAGGAGGATTGTCAGTCAATCGGCTGGCGCGTATGCAGTGGTGGCACTACACAAAAGTTAAAGGTGGTCACGTAGGCCTGTAGTCTTCAAAAAGCACAAGACAGCTTTGACTGCTTTTTGAGCCGACGAAAGGCGATGGCGGTGTTCCAGTAGCATCTGCACAGAAAGTGGCCGATCGTCCAATTGTCGCAATGCGTCCGAAAGCTTCTGTCTTTCTGAGGCAAATCGAGGGTAATGGCATATCAAATGGTCGATGTCTTCTTTGGTGCAGCAGACGTCGCATTCCGCATTGTCGGTCAATCCGATGAGGGTTCTATATGCTTTTGTAAAGGCAACCCCCAACCAAAGGCGACAAAGAAGTGAAGCTTCACGTCGACGAAGTCCGGATGGAGGTCGAAGTTCCAGTCGAGGGTTTATTTGGTATAGTCTCGTATGTCTTATGCTTGGGGTGTTCCACTCCTGCAGACTCGGACTACGTGCCAGGTGACGAAGTTGCTTTCCAGCGTCAGTCCTTGACAAAGGAATCGGAAGGGTGTGCTCTTCTTGGTGTGATGTGCGAGCCGCGTTGTCTGTGGAATCATTGTCTGAAGTGAGTCTCACCAAGACTCTAGGCCATGGAGCAGTATTGCGCACTTCATAAATGTCCCACTTACGGTTTTGTTTGTTCAATACAGGGCTTAAGATTATAATATTATAAGTTTGCTTGTGTGTGTTTGGACTTATCTACCTCCCTCTTTTATCCTTATCTTCTTCAATTTTGTGTCTCCGTTTTCCACTTTCCCAGTGCAGAATAGCGAACCGGATATTCTTTTTTCGGTTGGCCTTTCTCGATTCCAGTTCTCTCTATCTAGCTTAGCCAAGTGGTTGGTGGCACTCTCTCAGGGTATACCGACAACAGCTCTCTAAAGGTACACCCTTAGCGAGCGGCCCGTTTCCAAAGCACACTCCATGCCTACGTTCTTTTACTTGCTTTGCGTTATGTGTGCCCGTTCGTTCGAGCCTCCTACGTTTAGATGTACAAAACTACAATCCTCTATGTTTAATAATATTTGCACACTAAAAAAGCCACAATCATTCACTGTAGATTGACAGTGAATGCAGCTTTCTGGAGAAATTAAAAAAAGGCATATATATATAATAAAACCGTATATGTGCGTTAATTTTCGTGTTCCGTTTGAGTGATGAAAGGTTTAAGCGCGGGAGAGTTAAGCGCGAATCCACAGCCGACATTCACAATAATAAATTTTTCGTAATGCAGCATTGCAATGTCTGCATGAAGAGGTTATGTCGGTGCAAGCAATGACTAAGCAGCCGAGGTAAAAGTAATTATAGACCACAAGAGATGCGCCACTTACAAATGACCCAATTTAAATTGCGCGCTAGAATAAGAAGGTTGAATGATGGGTCAGCGGTACTTCCACAAACGTTGTCGTTGTCAGGAGGTGAATAAACCTTTCGGTGAAGTGCTTTTGACTGCGACGCGTTGGTTATTGCTCAATTTCGGTCGTGTTGTGTTTGGTTCCTTTGAAACAAATGACGAAACCAGCGTGTAATCAAACTTTGTTTTAGTCTAGGTCGCACGTCCAAAACCTTTGTCTTTGTCTTAAAATCATCACAAATATCGCCCGAAGACCAGTGTGGCAGCTTACTCATAATCAAATATTGTAAGAATAAATTACCAACCATTGTAATTGCGATAAAAAATAAAACGAAAAAACAACCATTTGGTAGATATAACGCTCGGTCTGAGCGGCTTCCCATAGCTGTGCATAATGCTTGTGGTTTTGCGTTGTTTGTTATAAGCTGCTTATGCAGTTTAGATATCACATTTATTGTAAGTTTTTGTGATTGTGTACACTTATTTTGTAAGTGGTTTTGTAATAAAAATATGACACATCAAGGCTCAACTATTTTATTGCCACAGTTCAACATTCGCAAATGCAACTCACTGCATGCACATTTCTCGGGTGTCTCTCTGCAAAAAACAGTGTCTAGGTTTGCACTTACTTGAAGAGGAAGGTTGGAGTAGCCCTCGATGTAAAGCTCACTCTGAAGTGATCACGATGTTTCGTTCGCACTTGTGTCTTGAGAGTTGTGAGATTTTTTGGACTGCTATGCAGCTGAGCTCACGTTACACACACACACACACACACACACGCACACACACACACACACGCACGCACACGCACGCACGCACACACACACACACACACACACACACACGTGTGTGTGTGTGTGCACGCACGCGCGCACGCAACCCAAAACGCTCCTATCTTCATTACATATACCTCAAACTTTCGCTCACGACCAACGCTGCCTTTTCGCTCACAACGCTGAAATTCTGCGAAACGAGCTCCTTACCGTTGTCGTCCTAAAAAATTAGTGTTTTGTATAACTGCAGAGACTCCATAATGCTGACTCTTTATATGAGACAAGCAATCGCTATGACGAGAACAGAAAGAAACTGTAACACACAAGGTGCCTTTATATTGATTCACTTGAAGTAGTATTCATAACACACTGTAAACAATTTCAGCTACTGGTCGTAGACCTTATTCAGACCTATACTAGACTTCCTAGGTCTCATGCAGGACACGTTCGGGCTGTGGTAAAGCCATACATGGTTTCGAGAACATGAGGCATAGTAGGATAAAATATAAATACTGGTGCTTTTATTTACATGAAGTACTTACAGCACAAGTAAACAAATACTCGAACGTGTTAAGCTGTGTTGCGATACTTTTATTGCGATGGCAATTATATGAACACTCTCGGCAGGATTTCGCCACCGGCGTCGGCGTCGATGTCATGCACCGTATATGTATACGTATCTATATATATATGAAAACACAAGAAACAAAAAAAAAATCCAGAAAAAAAGCAAACGGCAAGCCATTTATATCTACCACTCACCGCTGCTGTGTTTTCGGCATTACCAGAAAGATAGGGCAATGAGCGCACGTCGCCACATCACGCAGCGGCACCCGCTCTAATCTCCTACGCGTACTTTGCCCGGCTTAGAGAAGGGGATAGACGCTCCCTCGCGCGCCCTTATCTCGTGGTGGCGAGGAGGGGAGGATCGTACGCCTTGGCTGTCCTTGAGCTTTACGCGGAACGATTCTGGTGTAGTTACCGGGCGCACAAAGGTCACTGCAATCATTGCAGTCTCGGTTCGTGAAAAGCGCGTGCTTTTCAGACTTGGCGAAGTAACAAACTAGACGCTTATTCCTGTGCATACGTACCTGTTAGTACGTTTCATGCGTAATTTGTGCGCGAGAAACGCGGGACATGTTTTGATCTGCTTCCTATTCTGCGCGTGACCTTTCGAATTGTTCTATCGCGTTTATTGCTTCGCCTTTGCGGCAAAGCTGTGACTTTTTTTTTCTGCTTAGTGGTAAACATTTACTGTTACACTCAACATAGAAGGACGTGCCTATTAAAATTGCGCCTAAAATGACTAGACATATTGAGAAAAAGTACATTGGCTGGACCATCAGTATTACAAGTTTAAACTCAAGCACAACATATAAGAGCACTATAGCTAGTATACACTCAAAGTGCAGTCTCTATGTATTCGCTCGATGGGCATTTAGTCCAATGTCTAGGTTTTGCTGTCTGGATTAAGCCATGTAGTGTTGCAGATGAAGAGGACCCTCGAGGCACAACGAGACTTTCTAGTAGCCTTCGATTTCTTGGTGTTTACATTTTTGCTCCTGTAGTACTATAGCTTCCTTGACTGCTGAATATAGTGGAAGGTTCGGTTCTTTGGCGCATATGAGAGTACCGTTTATACAAGGATTTGCAATGAACGTGTACAGACCTGAACGATGAGTAGATGGTTTCAAAATATACAGTTAACAACGCACGCTTCAGTCTTTTACACAGACAAAACAAGGAACTTTTTTTTACTGATGTACTGATCCCGCTCTGATAATAGTAGCGTATTACCCACGTAACTAGCTACAAACAGCTCGACTGTATAGGTGAGTAGACGAACACAGGGTGACACATTTTTGTTGACCTTGACTCAGTAACAAAGTAGTCTGCGTATATACCTCGACTACTGTGATAATGGTACCAAAGTAGCTGTTGCAAGGACTATGGCAACGTGCTGCAATTTCGGATCCGCAGCGCCAGATTGGAACGCCTCGTATGCCCTTACAGCCCAGTAAGCACAGTCGTCAGCCCCTGCGAAGTAACCTTGCACTATACATGTTAAAGTGCAAGGAAAAGCGGCGTGCTTGACAGTGATATTTAGAACTCCAATGCCGCGCGAAGTTGCAGCCAGAAATAATCGCGCACACTTCCCTCGGCGTCTTCAGGCGGTGCTTGTAGGTAGGTCTTCGTCTTTAGCAGGTAGCTCAATAGAGGGCACAACGATGAGTCGTCCATTGGCTGCCGGCGTATGAAGACCATCTCGCTCTCGCGTTCCGACTCGAACAGGCGATGCTGCGCCAGAGTAAGCTCGAACATGCACCAGCGGCTCTCGCAAAACTGTCTGCTCAGCACGAACAGCGACTTGCGGCTCTGCGATATGCCGCGGCACACGTTCTCAGTGATGGGCAGTCCCGGAATGAAGTCCCGTTCCGCGACGCACAAACGGAACCGATGCACCGTCGATTCCAGGGTCGGAACAATGTGCTCGCGCAGCCATTCGGCGTCCGAGTTGTGGTACGACACGAAGGCCAACGTTTTTACGATGGCGTCCCACAGAAAGGGCTCCGCAGTATGCAGTCGCCGGTATGACTTCACCTTGATGCGGAGGGAGAGGAAGAAATAGCGGATGTACCACCTTTTCGTGTACACGACGTATGATGTCATCGAGCCGAAGAGAAAGACCATAATGATTGGCACGCCTATTATGACGTATAGTAGTCGGGCGGTCGACATGCCTGTTCAGTAGCAGGAGCGGCGTCCACGACGAGAACGTTTGACTGCAGTGACTTCTGGTGGGCGCTGCAAACGGCACACTCCACGCAGCAGTGGTTCCGGCCGGTTTCGAGCAGGAAATGCCTTACGTTCTTAATGTCGCGATTGGTGCAGTCCCAAGGGTTGTAACAGATGCGCACGTTCGACACGTTGGCCATGTCGTTGTACATGGACTTGTTTAAGAGGTGGATCTTGTTACCGTCCAGGCGTAGGTCATTGAGATAAATCATGCGGGAGAAGATGGGGGCTGACCAGCCCGATATGTAGTTGAGTGCCAGTGTGAGCTTCGTCACCGAAAGATTGACAAAAACTTCTGGAAAGAGCACGTTAATCCTGTTCTCGCCTAAGTGCAGAATGTCCAAGCTGATTAGGGGAGCGAACACCGGTGTAGAGTCGTGGAATGTTATCCTATTTTTGGTAAGCTTCAGTGCCGTTAAGCTCACCAGCCCTTGAAAAGTTTTCTCTGCCATTGTTGTGAGTTCGTTGTTTTTGAGCTTCAGGTACCGCAGGCGTCGGAGACAAATGAAAGGGGAGCCGTACATTGTTTTTAATGAACACTGCTGCAAGTTGAGGTTTTTAAGCATTGGAAGGTTGCAAAACGCGCGATCAACCAAGGAAAACAGCGGTGTACTTTTCAAGTTTAAATTTGTTATCGAATTGTTCTTCAAAGGGCTTGCAGCAACAATTGAGAATGACCCGTTCGACCCAATTACAGTATGCCGAACGCTTAGGCTTTGCAGAGATTCAATGGACAGGATTGAATGAGGAATCGAGACCATTCTGGACTTCAAGAACGACAGCTTTTGCACACCAATGGGAAGCTGAGATGTTTCATTCGAAAGATTTTTCATTGGAGTGCCATAAAACTTAAGGCGCTGCAAATTCGGCACCACATTAAACTCACTTATCGCGAACGTGTCAAACGAACAGCCGTACAATACAAGTCGCGAGGCGTTTCTGAAGGCGTCGTGACTTCGCAGTATTTCGGAGAGATCTTTATGGCCGCCGTGGAATGGTAAATTTCTGACAATCGCCCCTCCAGGCGTCTCAATAGAAGCATGGCACGAGCTCAGTGATTCGTTATGTGATGTGTTAAGATTGTTACCTATAACTTCATTCTTCGCGGCCGGAAGGAACATCTCTATATTACAGCAGTATGAGTTATATTTATACGGGCACAATTTGTCGGTACGATTTCTCGTGCATTCACTAATCTGCGCCACTACGTCTATGAACTGCCCGATGCGTCGAACTTTGCTGAGGTCATGCGCAGACCGTGATGACGTTTTATTCCCGTTATGCTTATTACAGTATTCGAAACTAACATTGCGGAGATGCTCGCAGGTCGCCGAATTGTGTTTACGTGCTGTCCACCATGAGAGGTGAGGGTGTAGCTCCACAGTAGCTTCCACGAGACCTGCTCTCGGAAGGCCTTTTGAGGTCGTCCTTTCGATCACGAAACATTGGACGTCCGCCTGGCTGTAGTTTTTCGCAGTCACTGTACAGTCATGCAGTAGTATGGCTTCCACGTATGAACCCGCTTGGCACGGCGAGTTCGTCTAAACGGCGGCTGCAGACAACAACAGGACACCAAGTAGCGTTCCCGTCTTCATGCTTTCCTGCAAAGATATGTATTTATATTACAGCTCAGGCCGACATAATCGGGGGATAATGGGCATGTAGCGCGTAGACAGGATAACCGCTGGTCGTTAAGGGTAACTAACTGGATTCCCAGAGAAGCAAGCGGGTTAGGGGGAGACAGAAGGTTAGGTGGGCAGATGAGATTAAGAAGTTTGCGGGTATAAATAAATTGGCAGCAGCAAGCACAGGACCGGGTTAACTGGCGGAACATGGGAGAGGCCTTTGTTCTGCAATGGACGTAGTCAGGCTGATGATGATGATGATGATTAATTCACATAAAACTGTTGTTCATTAGTGCAAGTGGATGCATTAAGACGCACTTGTGCTAGTGGCAGTGTATTTAAACTGAGTGTTGCCGATCTCTCATGGTACGCACAATGTTATCTGAAAGAGAGAGAGGTGTCTTTTAATGAATGCTGCAGATACTTGCTGTCACTACGCCTGCCGTGCGACTCCACATGAGAAACAAAACTGTACGCACAGCACTGGTCACATACGCAGAACACGTATATTGCAGCACTGTGCACATTATACAAACCAAGTATCACCCCAAGTGCAGTGTATCGCAGAAAGGGTAATAGAGGCTTGGATCTGCAGGTTTGTAAGAATGAGATACGTTTCGATGCGTCAGAAAGAACATAACGAGAGCATAGTTTTCTATTAGAAATGGTGGGAACATGGCGGGGGGGGGGGGGGGGTCAAAGCTTCATCGCAGCGAACCTGGTCGAGTCCGAAACATAACATGCTTATTCGCAGTGGATGAAATATGAAAAAAAAATTGACGCGTTCACACGTTTCTCACAATGGTCCGCCTTTTGTACGTGTAGCTTTACGGGAGTAAAAACGTGAAGTAAACAATTTTTGGAATTCAACGCGAGTGGCGTTTGGCCGCCATTGGTGCCGAAAATTTGCTTGGCTATGCAACCCAGCTTTTTTAACAACGATGAAACAGTGTAGAGAGAGCTGGGCAAGTTGGTATGAACACATTTTGGGAATAATTCAGCGCGTACGCACTTGACAGAGATGAAAGGACGTACCAGATTGTGTTATTTCCTTATGCCCTTGTTTATTGAGTGACGTTCACTCCATTCTTCCCAAAACAATGGGACATATCTTACTGAGTGACGATGAGGCACACCTTGCCACCACATTTTTTTTCTGTGCGCACACCGTATAGGTCAAAAGACCGTACTAAACAATTAGCAGTTATGTTGGGCGAAATGAAGTTTTAGACGCAAGCTTACAGACATCAGCGGGTCTCTTCACCAAACAACATTCCATGCGCTGAGGCTAAATACATACACGTCGGAGAACGTGTATGGTTCAAGAACCTGTGATTTTGAGGATTTATTATTGTATGGTCCCGCGCGGTGGTATACTTTAGGCGATGTGCACTATGGTGACAAGTAGTCACATTTCCGTGATGGAAAAGACAATGGAAGATAGCTTACTATTGTTTCCCTTTCTCCCCAAATGTTATCGCATTGTTCGGCATTGCCCAACATACTGTGTCTCGCGCTGCGACCATCCTAGCTAAACTGTTTATTACATCATCGATGGAGAGGTTCTCACCACTAACAAACTGCGTTTTATGGCTGTTTCATTTTATTTGTTCGTGGAGCTGTGCATCCGCTGAACCTCAAACCACTGAACCTCAAAACGTTGAGACTCAAACCATTGAACCATTGAACCTCAAAACGATTTTAAAGGTAAGAGGGAAACCGGAACGTACTTGGTATACGTATACCATAGGATCTCGAGGAAGTCCGCATGGTTTTATTATTTTTTTACTGAACGCATCCAAGGAACAGATTTTGTTTATTTATCTATTTATTTATTTATTTGGTTGGTACCTGCATCGTCATTATAGAAGGCATTACATCAGGGGGAAATACGTATCACGAAGTGAATAGTCATTCATATTCAGCACACAAAGCACGGTAAAGGTCTTTATTACATTGTAGGACTTTTTCAACAATATCTGACGGAAGAGCATTCTACTCGCTCGTGGTCCTACAAAAAGAGTAAATAGCTATAAGTGTCACCTATATAAACGGAAATTTGTGAGCTCCCGTCTCAGAGAGGATGTACATTAGGGCGAGTTGGGCATTATTTTGTTAAGAAAAGCGTGGAATTTCAAGCGAGAAGAAAACGAAGAGGAATAATAACAGGACGAGGGCAGACTATGAGCTTAACGGTTATTGAAAAAAAAAGGTAACGTCCATTAAAATTGAATACAGCTGCTTATGTAAATTTGTGATCGTCCGGAACACCCACTTAACCAAAAGCGACAGCTACACGTGGACGGGGTTACATAATATGCATTATCAATATGCGTAAGCTCTTTATTATAAAGGCCTTTAAGAAACAAGTCAGTTTCACGCAGGCATGATACGCGCGAATTACATTAATACGTTGTGATAAGAATGCGTGAGCAAGTTTCCGTATCTCCGCACAATAAAGAGCTGATGTATCTTGATAACTGTCACGGATTCGCATGGTCCCGCGCAGTGGATTCCATCAAAGACTCGGAATGGGGAACATTTATCCAAGAAGACGCACGGCACTCCATAAATGTACAAATGTACAAAAACCAGTAACTACAGACTAACTGAAGCTAGACACAAGTTAAATCAGTAACTGAACCATCCGAATTTAAGTACGTAAACTCTGGGCTTAGTTCAGCTGGCGCTTCTGGCCCACCTACTTGAAGCATTCGACTTGGCTCCAGTCGGGCGTCGCCCCGCGCCGTGGTGGTCTAGTGGTTAAGGTACTCGGCTGCTGACCCGCAGATCGCGGGTTCGAATCCCGGCTGCGGCGACTCCATTTCCGATGGAGGCGGAAATGTTGTAGGCCCGTGTGCTCATATTTGGGTGCACGTTAAAGAACTCCAGATGGTCGAAATTTCCGGAGCCCTCCACCACGGCGTCTCTCATAATCATATGTTGGTTTTGGGACGTTAAATTACACATATCAATCAATCAATCAATCAATCAATCAATCAATCAATCAATCAATCAATCAATCAATCAATCAATCAATAAAATCCAGTCGGGCGTCGTTTCTGTTCGGTCTTGTGTCATGGTACCTGGCGGCCCCAACAATGTCAACTCCGTAGGTTGTTGCGTCGGTCGTCGCCTGTATGGGCAGGCCGTCGTCGCTGATGCCAGTCGTACTAGGCCCGTCTAGGTATAACGTCATCGGCTGTTTCCCTCTGGGTTGTTCTACCGATAACGTGTCACTCCAGCGATTGCCTTGGGTGGCTCGCTTCCGAAGGAGGCCTGCAACAGGAACGATCGTCCTTGCTAGGTGCTGCTGCTGCGTCTTTGGGCCACGCGTGGGGGATATTTAGTTAGAACTGTTGCGTAAAAGTTCCTGAAACGTTGTGAAATCGGGTTCAGTGCGCAATGCGGGATGACAGGTTATTTCGTGCAACTATTGTTCGGGGAATGAAAGAACGAACGCAATGAGCTGAGCACATGGTTATGCGTTTTATCTAGAAGATGTGGTCTGTGCGAGGAAAGATATCTGATGGTTTTTCGAAGATGCGGTGCAGGCATGGGTGATAATGAAGTTTACAGAGAAGCAAAAGGCGGGTAGTTTTGTGGCCATGAGATAAGCCGTCAGGTTGAGCGCGATATTTTAGTGTTGAAATGCTGGTGTAGGGGGAATAACCAGAAAACCCGAAGCGCTCTTCACGGTATTACAAAGACTCGATATCATGAGTGATGTAGATTTGCGTGGGGTTCTCCACACAGCCGATGCATATTCGATTTCAGGGCGTATTGATGTGATGTATGCTAGCCTATACACAGATTATCTGGAGCATACTTGAGGTTGCATTTTAACATACGGCATAGTAGCGCAACTTCGTCGGGGACACAGAGGATAAGAAAACACGACACTCGCTACACTGGGAACTAAGTTTAAGACCCTGGTGGTCAAAATTTCCGGAGCCTTCTACTACGGTGTCTCTCATAATCATATGTTGGTTTTGGGACGTTAAACCCTACATATCAATTTTATTTCAGAAGCAGCACTTCTGAAATAAAGACAGTAGTTTACATCTGAAACAAAACAGCGCCAAAGACGGAGCACAAGAAAAAGGGAACAAAAACGACATTGCTGACTTACAACCAAGTTTATTCGTCAACACCGCGCAATACATGCAATACATGCTTTAGAAATACCTGCCTAACTATTCAAGACTATTCGAACTATTAACTATTCGAACAGTGCCCAGTTCGTATTCGTATTCGATTTGATGTCATCGCTATTCGATTCATTTGTGATTAGGTTCTTAGTATCACTGTTCGCGCACCCCTAAAACAAAGACAGAAGAGACATTTTAATTATTTAGGCTACTTGGTGCTGTTATTGCCCCATCGAACCCTTTCGATGCCTATAACCAATAATCGTGATTTACAATGGGATCAAGCGAACACTTCGTGCATCGGCGTGTGAATGCACGTGTGCATAGTCAAGCCACAAATGTCCGAATTTCGGCCGACTATGCTGTGCCCCAGTCTTGCCCGAGACTGCAGTGATAGCTGCAAAAAAATTAAAAATAAATGTTCATTTATGCGATGTGGCAAGCGATCTTCGACTCTATTGAGTGGGCGGACGTTGTAATGTCCCGGCGCGCATGGGCAACTCTTCCATACTCTTCTACCATATCATCATACTCTTCCATACTCCTCCACCATATCGCGCATACTCTTCCACCATATCATCATCATCACCACCACCATCATCATCATCCATCGTCATCATCATCATCATCATCTCTTTACTTTTAGAAACCCTTGTTGGGGTATTAAATAATTGGGGGATACTTAAAAATGGAACGTTTGGACATTCATGGACTAAGCAAATTCAGAAAAGTAACACTTAGAAAGGAACCAGGTTCGAGACAGTCACAGTAAAAAAACACAAGAAGAATTATGCGCTCAAAAACGACAGAGAGATAACCTCAAATATGTATACGCATCAGCACTCAAAGAGTTTGTTAGTATACGTTTCTAAACTTCTTGGGTTCACATTCAGTTACAGTACGAGATCAGGCAAACTATTCCATTCTGCAATGGCTAATGACTGGAGAGAAAGAGGTGTTGAAGGTATTAATGGAGCCACGAATTCTTTAAAGACCGAGGGAGTTTGACAGGTGTGGTGAGGTGCATTTGGCGGAGAAAGAAGCTTATCACGTAATTGTGGGAATTTGTTGTAGATCTTATGAAAGGGGCAGATTCTCTTCATATCTGAGACTGATTCAATCTGTGCACATTCCCTTCATATGTCAGAGTAAGAACTCACCTCTTTAGAATAAAACTTCATTTCTTTTCAGATTTGGTCAGTTTTTATTCTCATAAAACGTATCGAAATTGCTAGCGCTGCAAAATGTACCGCCTTCCAACGCATGCACTGCATGGCTCACTATCTCCAGAATCGCAAGGCCCATTTTAATCGCAATCAGAACCACAACTGTGCGAAAATTTTAGCAGTTCCCGACTTCATCGCCGTATAACTAAATATAGGCTATTGCTTCTTCAGTGAATCTCAGCGGCTGTTCGACTTCCCGCTCTAGACTCAGAAGGTAACCACTCCACCACCAAACGAGCTTAAGATATGGTAGTTGCCACGCCTATACTATTAATTTACGTACCTTCCACCCCTCTAGATTTGAAAGTGCCACATTTAGCAAAAGCTGTTCGAGAGACGACTTACTTAGCTCAGCATATGGATGCCTGGAGCTTAGCGATTAGTGGCCCTATCTATGGCCAAACTTTTCACTATATATACCCAGGATGGCGTCAAGCCTCGGGTGAACTGAAAGAGTAGGCTAATGCTAGTAATAAATTTTATAAAATTTATTGAGAGGGGAGGGTGTTTAGCGTCCCAAAGCCACCACATGGTTATGATGAACGCCCTATCCAAGGCTCCGGAAGTTTCAACCACTGGGGGTTCTTTAATGCGCACGTAAATCTAAGCACACGGGCCTCAAACATTTTCACATCCGTATAGAAAATTGGGGCCGGGATTTGATCCCGCGCCACCTTCAGGCCAGCGATCTAGTTCCGTAACCAATTGACCACCGTGGCTGCACTAAATAAAGCAGCACATGAGCTTCTGCTATTGTGGCGTGTGGCCATACGACGAAACGCTCAGTGCACATGTGGCGCAGTACGTCACATTCAGAATCACCATTCATTGGAAACAAGCTATCGCCGCATGGTGTTCCAACGCTTGAAGAAAAAGAAATTAAATAACGTGACTGCTATTATTTTGAAAGCAGTCACGGTTAAGCAAGGTAAATAAAGCATCATATGTAATGAAATGTGCTTTAAACAAATTTTGCTCAAAAGGAGCGGACTTAAGCGCAATGACGCCACGCTGCAATTATCAATGGCGTGCACACACACATGGACCAACATGACTGTGAAGTACTTCCTTACGCAGAGAAACGAGCCCCGATAGTGTCAACCTATACATACGCAGCGCGTCCACGCCTATATTATGTCAATGGGTTCTTGAAGGGCCCCCACAAACGCATGTCAAGTTCACAGGCGAAGGAGTGGTATCTTTCTCGCCTTCACATACCCTTCCCACAGGCGACAACTACTGTGGCCACACGTTTCTTCACAAATCACGCGCACAGCGAAAGTACTGAGCATTGAGCATATCGCTATGTCACGCTTGTCGGCCAAGCGACCATATCTCCGCTTGCACAGTCGGAAGCAGCACACAAAATGAAGGAAAGTGTACTCAGTCATGTGATAGCCATGTCAGACAAGGAAAAATGGGTGAGTGACTGCATGTAAAAGCCGGGTATGGGTGGTCGGACCCCTGTCTTTGTTTGTTGTGCGGGGTTGTGGCGATACACGTTTTTTCGACGATAATGGCGACCGATGACCCCTGACATAGCATCGAAAAAACTTTTTTTGCTTCCTATACCATTACCCCCTGGAAAGGCGCAGGTCAATCCTTTCTGCATACATTGCAGGGTTTGTTTGCTTTCGTACTCGACCAACAGGGGTGGACGTGGAAGGCGAAGGCGCTGTGGTGAAACCTGCTCCCTCGCCCCACTTCTCCACAATGGAGAACCCTGAGCAGACCTGTGTTTACTGAACATGTTATTTGTGGCACAAAACTCGGAATATGGACACTGGAAAGGAAGCGAAAATGGGACAGATGAGCGCTCATCTCTCTTGTTTTTCCTTCCCTTTCCATTTGAGACAAAAATAACATGCTTAGAAAACTTTCGCACCAACTCGCCCAGAGGCAAAAGTGCTTGAGGTCTGTGTTATTTTATTTAAGTGCACGTTAAGGTACCCCAAATGGTCAACATTTCCTGAGTCCCCCAGTACGGTGTCTCTCATAATCATATGGTGGTTTCGGGACGTTAAACCATATCAATTATTACTATTATCAACTTGCCCCCCCCCCCCCCCAAAAATGTCTTCTACTGGCCAATTTGGACGGTACAAATGAATCTGACGCCAGCTCGTGTTTCTTTAAATGTATCTGTATCTCGCGGGTCAATGACACGACATGTTATCAAACGCGATATGATTCTTTTTCGCTGATATTTTCAACGTTTGTGTCACCATGTGCTGATAGCTTGTTCGCGATACTTTTGATCAGTATCGTGAATGATGATGGTTTAGGGAGGCTCTAACCTCGCTTGCATTCCGGCTGGGGGGGGGGCAGCCTTTGCAAGTTTCCATATTGACATTCTTCTTTAGAACATGACATTTGAATTGATTCGCAGTTAACTATAGCGCACTATCTTTAAAATCAATTTTGAAATCTGAAGTTCTTCCAGAGAGTACAAACGAAGTTCAAAAGGGTGAAAGGTGCTCTTCGTTTTAAAAAGCACTGTTGAGCTCATTCTAACTGAAATGCTACAGGTCACAATGCTTCTGACACACCGCAAATGTGCCAAACTTCGAAGCTCAACGTAAAGAAAGAATGCCCGATCATCTAAGTTATTCATTTATGCAGGTGACTTGGTGGAAGGTATTGACAATGAACTATGGATGTGATTGCTCGTATATAGTGGTGTTATAAAACGAAACCATTGATGAACATAGACACGCTTTACAAGAAAGATTCCGGGGGTAAATCGCAGGAGGCGAACCGTTATACACGGTGGGCGGTGGAGATGAAGTTAAGGATGTCTACCTTCACGCGTCATATAAAAGTGCTAGCATTTTATTTGATTGCTTTACCGGAATTCTTGATATGGTATGACAGTGCCGTAACTAGGAGTTCAAATTGAGAGTTCTCACACTCCCCAAAACGTTTTCATGCTTTAACGTTTCGGGTGATATGAAAGGGTTTACACGCCTTCACATTGACCACTAGTCACCAAAGTTGTCCATTTCACACATAAACACCCACCGAAAAAAATTTCGGGGTACGGCCCTGTGGCAGAGCACATAACTATACGATGTTACTCTTGGAAACTAAGTTCGCCACGCTACTCAGGCTTATGCTCGTCTTCTTTTTGTTTGAAAACATGATTTCGATTATTACATAAGTAAAAGTAAAGCCTGCATTTATTAAAAACAATATGGTCACCATGGAGACATGATATAGCTCCCCCCTCGAGATTTTACAGGCTTGACGCCACTGCTGCTGATTCTGGCGTGCTGCGTGACAGGGCCAAGCCGTTGAGTGAATCTTAGTATTTTAGTTACTGTGTTTATTCTTACGAAGGATGGGCATCTAGCTGAAACTTTGATCAATTGAATTTTGCACGTTAATCTTTCCTTTAGTCGGGAGTTCGACGGAACTCTGTCTGGTCAGGTAAAGTCGTTCTTAAAAAAAAAAAAAAACAGGCCACTGACCTATGCTAAAACAAAAGAATGACGTTTCGGGATCCAAACATTGGTCAGTGACCTGTTTTCTCAACAGTGATCCTTCCTTTCAATCAGCTATAGGCGGGCCCCCGTTTACCCGTCCCTATTGGGTGCACTTCAGTGTGATTTAAGAAACAATTTCAGCCAGCTTCTGCGAACAACAAATAGTAATTAACAATGTAAATTTAACCATATACCCGGGGCTATCCCAGCCCGGTTTCTACGTGAATAAAAAATTTGGATGAGAGGTCCGGCCCCCAGCCAGTATACCTGGTTTTCAATCCTACAACTAGATCTGTTCTTTAGGAGCCTACTATGCAGATAACTTACAAAATACCCGCGAAGCAATAGAACCTAGGCCGCTATACAGCGCGCTCTGTTTTCTAACAAGGCATACAATGAATTTTTTTCCGATCAACACCGCTGACACTTTCACTCTTGGCCGCGAGATGGCAGAACAAGGCCTTATGAAGTTTCAGGAGCTTTAAGACCAACGCTCATTTCTTTTTGTAATTCGCGCGTTTGTGACATACAAAGTGAACGATCGCTTTCGCTAATTAGCCTATTCGGACAAATGTTGCTCTTTCAGCAAATCTACCGTCCGTTAGTAGATAAGCCTGAGCAATGACCTGGCCACCGGCCTTCCGGCGACGACAAACTTTAATCCTAGGTTATTATGATCTGTACAAACGCACAGACTCATGCTCGAACTCTCGAATATTCTTAAATCCAGCTCGAAACTACTGTTTTCTCCTTCTCAGTGGTTTCGGTCTTGTAGTTGTTTCGTACGGCGCTTTCCCTCTACGAAACGAGCTGAAGCCAAAGCCGAAGCGCATTGAGCGCTGCCTGGCGGGCGCCGGCAAAAGTGAATGAGTCGCCGGGCGCCGACGAGTGCAGCAGCACGGCGGTGCGCGCGTGTGCGAGCGAGCGATCGAGCCGCAACGAGAAGCGCCGAAGTAGCAGCAGCAGCTACACCGCGAGGGCCGCAAAGAGAGGCGACGGCGAGGAGAGGGGTTGGGCTGGGAGCCGTCGCCTGCCGCTGCGGACGATTCGTCGCGGGCCGTTTTGATCACGGATAGCGCGCGCGCTTGCAGCAGCACGCGCCTTGGTCTTCGCCGATTTGCGAGCGGGCACGCTGTTCTCCCCTACGTCACTCTCTCCCCGCGGCGTCGTGACCCTTCTCAAGAACCATGGCGGGGAGATCTTCCTCCAGAAGCGGCAACAGGCAGCCGACGACGCACTGGCTCAACGTGAGCTGGGACGACATCGTGGAGCGGCTGGCCCTCGTCTTCTACACCGACGAGTCGTTCGAGACCGTGGACTACCTGAACGTGATGCTGCTCGGATGGGCGCTGTTCGCCCTTTTCGTCTACGTGGTGGGCACGCTCCTGGCGAACCGATTCGGTCGCCAGCGGGTCGCCGCTTCGGCCAAGAAGGTCGACGGCCAGGAGCCCGTCGAGGAGACCGTCTCCGCCGGGAGCGCCCATGAACAGCACGCGGCCGCGGCTGGCCGGTGGGCGAACGCCAAGGAACCTGTGCCATTTGCCGTTTCGGCCTCGGGTTCTGACCCTGACGCCGTGCTTTGGACCAACCGGGTCCTGTCGTGGGTGCTAGCGCGAAAACAGCACGAGTTCCTGTCTAAGCCATGGATTCAGGCGCTCAACGAGAAGCTGGCTAAGTCGCCGCCTAAGGTGAGTGAATGAATGTTCCTGCACCTCTGCGGAGCATTTCGCGAGTAGAGACAACGGGGACTGCACTTGTAGGCGACTTCCATGCAGGCAGATTGACGTCTTCTGCAACGCCTACCTTAGCATTTCACGGATATATTGCTGAAATAAGTATGCGCTGTTTACAGTGACAACATTGACTGTATGTAGAGTAGCGTAGATCTCTCCTGACGGTGACTGTTTATGAAATTCAATATTCGCCGATGGTTCCTTTTACGGGGCAGCGATGGTTGAGAGTTCTTGGCAAGGAACGGGAGCAAGTCCTCCGTTATGACGAACGACAGCCATTTATTGTCCTCCCTGCAGCAGCAGTAAAACAGCAGCACTCACACGCGTAGATTACCATACTGCATTCCTGTCTCTAGAAGACACATAAGACTCAAATATACGTGAGATTTTTTTACTTAACAAATACCACACTGTTCTGCCGTAGTAAAAACTGAGAGAGAAGTCGTCAGCAATAGAATTAACCAGCGATGACAGCTGGTTGTTTGTGTACGTCCCTCCTCTCGGGAACGCGTAGTCGTATCGAACAGTTTAGCGCAAGCATATAGTATATAAATAGTATACGCTATCAGAAAAAGAAAGAAAAAAAGATGCCCCTGCATCCCTACAAGTGCAGCGCAGGAATTTCTCTGAAACCCAGTACGTCACAACGGCTTCGCCCTTTCCATGAGCGTAAAAATACCAAAACGAAATATCGGTGGCGTGGCCGGATGAAAACAGCTGTCCAAGCCGGCGCGCATGTGAGCGGCGTCGTCTGCTTTCGAGCCTGATTGGTCCTTCCCGCTGCAGTTGGCAGCACGCATGACTTGTTGTGTGGCTGCTATTGATCGCGGCACGTTGCCAGAATCCTTTTCATCTCGTTCCGTATTTCGAAGCTTGCTTTCGTTCGTTCTCCATTTGAGTTACTCCCATTTTATTTTTCTTCCACAATCGCTGTGCAGGCGCGTGTCGAATACGAAATGATAGGAAAGGATGCTTTGCGAGAACGTGCGCCGAATTTACTGAATTTCGCGTAACAGCCATACTTGCTTGAATCCCACTGACATTTTTCTTACTTCTTTGGCTCTAGTAGAACAGAGATTTCAGGCTCTTTTTAGCACTGGCATCCTTGAAAGATTTCGCTAATCTACTGTACTTAATTTTTCAGCCCATTTTTTTTTTAAATGTGCACTGTAGGACGAATCCGTAACCAGTTTTTTTTAGCAGACCTTTTTTGGGGCAAGCTGATTGCACAGGGACACGAAACATTCGTTACTTCGTAACGACAGCAACTCAGCGCTCAACAACGTGTTAACTGGTGATGAACTTGGTTACAGAGAGAGAGAAAAAAAAACGGCATTGACGAAACATGCAAGTAATGCCAACCGGCGTAGTGAAATGAGTTATCTTACGTTTATTTATTTCACTGATCGCTGATAGGGATTCTCTCGCCTAGTCGCCGAGGAAGTTTGCAGAATTGTATCTGTGTTTGTCTGTTTATCCACCGACTTCAGCGCTTCAACTAGAGCTTGCCGTTTTATCAAATGAGTCGACGTGTGACCTTTCGGAGAGCTAGTGATAGTCCGAGATCTGAAGCCGGCTTGAAACTGACTTCCTGGTGTGACTCGGAAGGCTGAGGGTTGTATGCACAATGACTTGATAATAGTGACCCCATGTTCGGAAATTTAGATCTCGATGACCTCTGATAGGTCGCTGAAACCTCGCAGTTACCGCAGCTCGCATCATATCTGGACGAAGAAACAAATTTCAACAAACAATCCTCTATAACATCTAGAGCTACTGAAGATAGTGAAAGCTATCACTAACCAACATTCGCCAGTCTCCCAATGTGATATGGTAGCTTAACTAAGCCAGTTGTTTGGCGGACGGCAACAGCGCAATCGGGCGTTCAGGGCTTCAACATCAACTTGCTGTCTCACTCGGAGACGGGAGTAGAAGCTGTATCGACTGTTTGAGAGCTTCTGGAATAATGAGCGATGGTCACAGCACTTTGACATTTCGCGATGCAGGATGTTTGAACACGATGTAGTATGTTCTGTCACACCGAACTTGGCCGAAGCAGTGAACAATACTTGAAGTGTAAAATACAAAATGACGGCACACGCACATGCGGGACATTAGTTTGTCGCCATTGTGGCTGCTGGTGCACGGATTGTTGCAACATAATGTCCACCAGGCTTAGCGAACAACAAAGTAACCCGTGGGAGTTACAACAAAATAAACTGTTTTCCATACATGCATAACCGTGCGTTTTACAGCGTAACGTGATTGGTTCGAATGACTTATGCTATAGAGCAGCATTGCGCCCCCCACCCACCCCCTTATATAATTAAAACCCTTCCTCCTCCACCCCGCCTGCATATGCAATGTGGCTCACGTGAAATCAGAAAATCTCGAAAGCAGGGGGAGGGGGGGCATATTTATGCCATGGCGACCACTTATTTTTCATAAATATACGATTAATTTTGCTTACATGAAAGTTGAAATCGCGTTTTCAAAGAAGAAAGTCGGGCATAGATAGACCTGAGCATGCACTAGTTGTCAAAGCTATAGTTTCTAAGTGCAACCTGTAGCTATAGGTTCTAGCACTTTTATAGCTTAAGTAATTCAGGCTAAATAATCAAGTGAAGCTGCGTGGATTTTTTTTTTACAACTCGTAAACGTGCAGCTCTTGACTTCTAGCTCTAGCGCGCATGGCGTATAACTGCTAGCCTGCCAGGATACATCCCTACAATCTTCTTTTGTAAACCGTGTTTACGTTCACTAGCTATTTTTTATTATAAGTAACAGTCATGTTCGAGCAATCGCATTGATATTTCATTGTCATCGGCTTCCAGCAAATCGTTCACACCAGGGCTCGCCAACCTGTTTTCCACGGGCCGTATGTGGCCCCCTCGACAGCATTATGCGGCCCCCGGCCCGATTTCAGAACCTACTCCTTCCCCATTGTCACTTCCCATCATAAGGTGAAAATGACGCTTTGGATGTCAAGTGGGGTTAGACATGCACTTTCAAAGAAACACTGCTTTCATTTGGCACTGTGCCCCATCTTCAGACCTAGCTGAAATTTACCCATAGTATAGCCAAAACTTAGGCAGTCTTGCGCCTTAGTCTATTCGCCGAATTTATTTATTAGCCTGTAGCCCCCCTCCCCCCTTCCATGACTTACCGCGTGGCCTACGGCCTTGTCAGCTTCATGTAATTTGGCTCAAAAGGTTGCCGGCCGCTAGTCTACATAAACTATAGCAGATGATCGGGGATTCCTTAATTACTCCGCGCTTCAAAGCCCATCATAACATAGCGTAATATTCATTTACGGCACGTCGGCGCCATTTCAAACGAAAAGGAGCTTTCACTCTTTTTTTATACTTCGTTTCAACTCATTGGATGCACTTCAGATTTCCGGGCTAATTTTTAAGGAGAGTATACGCAACATCAAGCAATTCAAACTTCATGTCTGATAGATAAAACTCACGTGTGGACACTTGCAAGGGGTGTCCCCGCTCGCCCCTCAGTGGGACTACCAGGGGGATCAGCGACCCCTATGATCGCCGGTTGGTATCACACTTCTGCTCCGCGTACACAGTGTTGCAGCTCAAATGGCGCGCCACCTCCAGTGCGAGACTTTAGTAAGCTTATCCATAGAGTTTCCCACAATACTTACTAGAGGGAACTCTGGCGCTAGTGTCTATGGGAGCTACAACGCACGGCGCTTCAGCGAGCATGGGAATGATGGGTAGTACACACATTTGTCTAATATTAGTACTTCTGGCCTGCTTTTGGCTCCGTGTGTGTTCGTGTGGCTTGGAGCTGTTTTCTTACAAAACAAGTATTAGCAAATGTTCAGCGGTTGCGCTTCACCATTTTATTTTTTTTAGACTTACTTTCCAAATTGGCTCACGAAGTTCAAGAGGGTTCAACCTTTCTTTCAAAACAAAACCGAAACACAGCAATAAACGGAGCCGCAGGTACGATTCGCCGCCCGCAAGTACGAAGACTAGGCAAATGTGTGTACTACCCATTATTCCCAACGATCGCAGCGCCAGAGTGCCCTCTAGTTAACTTTGAGAAACTCTATGATCTTATCATGCACCCTCTTCTTTTTTTACTCTGCGTTTTCGTGACTCATCGTCGTCGTCGCCCGTTTCCGCCCACGCTAGGCAGACTCGTCGTAGGTGTCAGACACGTGTGCCACCATTGGAAACGTGAAACAAGTAAAAAAAAAAGTAATGACCGAGAGCTGCTTTCAAGGACGTGTTGGAAACCCCTTGGGGGTCAAGTGTTCCCGGCGCACTCACGATGCCCCAAAAGCGGCGAAGAAAGCGAGCGAGAAATACACAGACAATGATAAACCTGACTGCGCGTAGCCCTGGCGTCTTCGGGGTCTTCCAGCTGTCGTATTCTACTGAATCGGCCGTTGCGCACGGCGTAGTGTTGGAACGTAAAGAAAAAAAAAAAGAGGAATCGGAGAGAAGGAGATAGGCGGAGAGCGACGCAATTTTTTTTTTCTACCGAGAGGAAGGAAAGAATAACGGACGAGGAAAGCGGCGAGGTGTATTTCTCGCCGGTTCTCTTGTTGACGTGCCCGGTTGCGTCTTCTCTTTTTTTCCGCCAACCTTGAAAAGAAAGAAAACTCGTCGTACGCTGCCGCGGTGGTTTCTGCGCCGGCATGTCCTTAAAAGGGTCGTCCTTCTTCGCCGGACGCATGAGCATGAAGGCGTCCACATGAAACAGTATTCACGGAGAGTGTGTGTCTGTAGCTGATTGTTGCCGTCCAATTTCAAGCGTGATGTTGCGTTTTCGATGTGTCACATGTATTCCAGAACTCGGGTCATTAGACCTCATATTTAATACCCTGATTTGCATTTGTACAGAGATTGGAGAATGAGCTGACAGGTAAATACACTGTTTGTTTCTCTTCACGGTAGCTTTTGAATACGAAAATAGACTATACCGATTCTACGTATTGCAGTGAATAAAATGCGTAGAAGAAGGCCATTGCACTGCACAGTGCGACGTGATACTTCGGGATAGC
Source organism: Rhipicephalus microplus (assembly GCF_043290135.1). Taxonomy (NCBI): domain Eukaryota; kingdom Metazoa; phylum Arthropoda; class Arachnida; order Ixodida; family Ixodidae; genus Rhipicephalus; species Rhipicephalus microplus. The sequence continues at coordinate 28,493,588 of NC_134703.1, forward strand.
GCCCTCCACTGATTTTATATATATATATATATATATATATATATATATATATATATATATATATATATATATATATATATATATATATATATATATATATATATATATATAGTCCAGTAGATCCTCCGTGAGCGGTCACAACGTGGTTTATTTCGACGTTTCGGCCTAGAGTCTGGCCTTCATCAGGATTAAAGATACAGTTTGTTGGTGCTCAGCTTTATACAATCTCAAATCGGAGGGCAAGGAAAAAGGGAAAAAAAAGACAGAAAAGAAAAAAAGGAAAAAAAAAGAAAAAGGAAAGAAAAGAGAGGAAGAGAAAAATAATATACGGTGGACGCCTCTCGGGTGCCCCCCTTCCACTCTTCCCTCCACCTCCCCCTTCATCTCTCTCCCCCCTCTCCCCTTCACCTTTCTGATGTCAGCGGTCTGTGTATGTTTCCGTTCACTAACGCATTCCTCCCGATCAGACGGCCCCTCCTGGCACTGGCGGTTCGGTGTGGGGCAAAAAAAGAGCTTTTCAGGAAGTCCCAAGCCTTTAACTACTCGGGGTCCCGTAAACAATTCGTCGTAGAAGGAGGGGTGCCGCGTATTGTGGCAGAGGCTGGTAAGCGGGCATCTTAGGAAGTTCTAAGCCTTTAACTACTCCGCGCCCTGTCAACATTTCGTCGTAAAAAGAGGGGTGACCCGTATTGCGGTAGGCTGTGCAAGCGGGTGGAATGCGAATTCCTTGCCCGCTTCTGGATTACGCGTGTAGTGGGGGCCTCCCGGCTGTGCACATGGTTGCGGTTGGGCATGTCATGCATGGCACAATTGATTGGGTAGTAAAATAAAACAGAAAACAGACGACAGCTGCACTTAGGAAGAGTAGTTACACTTGGAATTGTTTTGGGTTGTCCAGTGCCCTTCGCAGCTGCAGTGCCGTGAGCTCAGTTACTATTTTCATTGTTGCCGTTATTTTTTTTAATGCTTTAATTGCTGCAAGTGTACCAGGATTCTCATTTATTCCTCTATCGAGGGTGTTAAATCGGTGGATAAGGTATGACTCTCGTTGTTCACGTTCTCGATTTGATTTAAATCCCGTCTCTAAGAGCGTTACTGGTAGTTTGTCGAATGCATGGTCGGGAAGATTGAGATGTTTTGATAGAGGTAGACTTTGGGCTGATTTCGCATGGGCTCTGTGATTATTGAAGCGAATCATAATCCTTTCGAACTAATTTTATGCCACGGTGTGAGATACAAATACTTGTTTGTATTTTACACCGTGCTTAATGCGTATTTGATGTTTGTTTGTTGCAGTATCATTATTGAAGCCTGCGGGCATTGTTAGTTAGATCGCCGTAGTGACCTTCAGTGAAGTCTCAATTAACATTCGTACTGGAATTGCTCAGAATTAATAATTCGCTTTTCGGACTTTCGGATGTTTTTCCCCCTCATGATGAAACAAGCGCTAAAAAATACACACACTCGGAGAGTATACAAACGAGTGTTTGTCTGTGTTCTCTTTGAGTGTGTGTATTTTTTAAGCGGTTGTTTCGTCATGAACTTATACCAACACGCCCAACCGGCAGTCATCATTTTTTTCCTACTCGAGGGAGGTCGCTGTTTAGGCACTTTTGAGTTGGTTGTTTGCGTGCGTGGCGCCGATTATTCCATTATGCGAAATATTCCGTAGTGAACGCACGCTTATGTTATACATTGTGTGGTGTTATTTTTTTTTCGATTAAACTTGGAGTAAGTTGTTTGAGGAAAATGACCGTAGCGGCGGTGATGGCTTTAGAAAGTCGTTAGGCCACCTATTGACGGTGCATGCTCGAAATTTCAGTCACTGACACAAATTGAAAAAAAAAATGCGCTTCGTTTTATACTTCTGTAGAGTTGTCAGCTTCGAATCTTTTCTTTTTACGCTGCGCATATCTTTTTAATGTTTCAATAAATTTCACAGCAATACTGCCCTGTGCGTCGTTGTGACCGAAAAAAAAAAGCTCTTGCTGTCGTTTAATGAGCTACCGCAAAGTGTCTTTAAATGGTTGTTTCTGAAAGTCTTAGAGACAGACTGTAAACAGCGTCGTGGATCATCTGATGACCTTCTCTCTCTTTTTTTCTACAACGTCTCTTTTCTCTCATCCTTTACCCCCCCCCCCTTCCCCAGTACAGGGTAGCCAGCCGGTCTGACAACTGGCTAACCTCTTATTCCTCCTCCTCCTCCTTGTTTCTGAAACACGGGTATGCGCGACGTGTACGTTGCTAATTACGTCACGTGAAATGAGCGTGTCTTGTTTTCCGTGTTCAGCTGCGATCGTCTCGCATAGTCGCCACGCTCGCGTCTTCGCCAAGTGCGTCCGCCGTTGCGATTTCGGTAGCAGAAGATGAGACAAGGCCGTGTACGGCCTCTCTATACTCGCTGGTTCTACTGGTTTCGCGGGCGATCTGCCTGCCCGTGTTCACGTGTATCTTCTCACCAATACAGCTGTAAAACAATTTCAAGGTTTTGCTTCATCGCGACCTTCCTACTCATCATCATCAGTTCTTCTCTTTAATAAATAAATAAATAAACAAACAAACAAATAAATAAATCGCAGTTATTACGATACAAGTTGATAAATTCGTCGTTAGTCTGTAGTTATAGCTGGACCTCTTTCTTTTGTATTCATTTATATCAATGAACAAGGTAATAACCGCGGAGCCGAACCACGAGATTGAAGTAACTAGAAGAATAAGAATGGGGATGAGCACATTTGGCAAGCACTCTCAAATTATGACAGGTAGATTGCCACTATCCCTCAAGAGGAAGGTATATAACAGCTGTATCTTGCCGGTACTTAGCTACGGAGCAGAAGCTTAAATTGAGGACGACGCAGCGAGCAATGGAAAGAAAAATGGTAGGTATAACCTTAAGAGACAACACGAGAGCAGAGTGGATTAGGGAACAAACGGGGGTTAAGGATATCATAGCTGAAATCAAGAAGAAGGAATGGACATGGGCCGGGCATGCAGCGCGTAGACAAGATAACCGCTGGTCGTTAAGGGTAACTAACTGGATTCTCAGAGAAGGCAAGCGGGTTAGGGGGAGACAGAAGGTTAGGCTGGCAGATGAGATTAAGAAGTTTGCGGGTATAAATTGGCAGCAGCAAGCAGAAAACCGGGTTAACTGGTGGAACAGGTTCCCCTCAAGCTGCTCAATGCAGCTTTTTTGTCTGGTCATCCTCGCAACATTGTTGTTGTGAATAAACAATAAACATGGGAGATGCCTTTGTCCTGTAGTGGACGTAGTCAGGCTGCTGCTGCTGCTGCTGATGATGATATCAATAAAAAAAAGTGCTGTTGATGATCAAACGCGAAATAAGCTGCATGCTTTGTTGTCCTGCGGTGGCAAAAATTATTTACGAATTCCTGACAACTGATCGAAGACTCCCCCGTCTGCGTTTGTCTACCATCAAAGTTCCAGTTTTCGTTTACTACACACCGAGAGCTAGCCTGCAGCCGCTGCCAACTCTGCTGATCTTGAAGCTTAATTTCAAAATAATAAAAAAAGTGTAAGGAGCTGGCGCGCTTGTCTCGAGCACGAGCTTCCCCATTTCAGCTTCCCCGTTTGCGCTTCTTCAAGGACTGCACTTCGCACGCACACGTACCAAATTGCGGCACCATTTCCATCTCCACTCGGGGCTTCGTCTTGAATATTCATACAAGCGGACGACGTGGAGGGAAAGCCCATTCCTTGCAGCTTGTGGTCGTTTTACAACTCGCACGGTCCCTATTTCGTTGCTGCGCGAGCCACCGCAAAAAAAATAAAAAAAATACGAAGAATGGAAGGCTCGCGAAATTAGCCTATATATGCGGGCGACCTCTATTTGCCGCTTTTTCGGCGACCTTGGTATGCATGATGCCCAGTAGGGAGGCAAATATGTCATACTGTGAGTACAAATTTGCGAGCTACGTTGCACAAGAGTTCAATAAATAAATAAATAAATAAATAAATAAATAAATAAATAAATAAATCACGCATGGAGGCGCACAGATGCAGACAGACAGACAGACAGACAGACAGATAGATAGATAGATAGATAGATAGATAGATAGATAGATAGATAGATAGATAGATAGATAGATAGATAGATAGATAGATAGATAGATAGATACATGGATAGATGTATAGATAGATAGACAGACCGACAGATAGATAGATAGATAGATAGATAGATAGATAGATAGATAGATAGATAGATAGATAGATACATGGATAGATGTATAGATAGATAGACAGACAGACAGACAGACAGATAGATAGATAGATAGACAGATAGATAGATAGATAGATAGATACATGGATAGATGTATAGATAGATAGACAGACCGACAGACAGATGGATAGATAGATAGATAGATAGATAGATAGATTCCAGGTAAGTGTTTAATGCATTACTTAAGTATTGCCAACACCCTTATGACTGTTTTTGGCCATAGGGTTTTTGACACTATAGTCTATCAATCGCTTATACATACTGCTTTTCTTTCCCCAGCTCCAGTTTCCTCTGTAATAAAAGTCAACAGTGATTGATGGATTGATTAGAATCAGCGAGGTTCCGTTGTCTTGCTCACTCTCTTCGATTTAACGTATTCTACAAGATTTGCAGAATGGTTTTAAATTCTTTAGCCGACGGGCGGCGCGTGAATTCATGCCGCATGAATTCTCATGCTCAAATCCATATTTTATTATAGTTTAGCGGTTACAAAATTGAACGTATTTAAGGAAGAGAGTCTCAAACCTAATTGGCATGTCATTTGTAGGCAATACATACGAGACGACTCAGTTGTGGCAGTCGTGGTGTAAAATAAACAAGCAAACAAATAAATAAATCATGACCAGTTATAAGAAACAGACGTAAAACGACCTTGGACATGAAACGAGTAGCGCATTGATGTAAGAACCGATTCAGGAGTATAGGGTGGCATTAAAAAAAAAGAATGTGTTGCCCCTGAATACAGCGGTTTTCGAATTTGTACATTGACGTTCAGCCAGAGTTTGCAGTAACTCAAATTCCAAACGACTACGTGGTATACGTGCTTCGCCGCTGGTCGTCTCCAAATCCCTGCCAACGCTGCAGCCGGCTCTTTTTTCCTCACGTCTGCGTTACGCCGGTCTTCCTCGGGGATAAATATTAAGAAGTCTGGTCACTTGCCAAGGCGTTTGCTTTTCTGTTAGTTTATTCTTTTTCTACCGGCGCTGTGGCGCTCAATGCCAGGCTCGTCTCGTCTTTCTCTGCACTTTCACTCCCAAGAGCGGGACGCTCTTTCCTGGGGTTTTTTTGTCGTGCAAGTTGCGAAACCCGAGGTGTACCTAAAACGGGCAATCTTCCACATAGCTATATCGTTCCCGGCAATCTGCGGACGCATGCACTCAACCAGCTGCAGAAAAGTTTGCGTATGTACAAGCACAGGCCATGAATATTTTACGTATAAATCTTATCGCCCAGAGCCCGTCCGCAATGGCTGGAACGCGGGGCGGGGGGGGGGGGGGAGGTGCGGTTTTTACGCTGCTTGGTCGCGATACTTATGCTGTAGCAACAAGACGACTCGTGCGTACTTGTTGAATGCGTTGTAGAACTCACATTTTGAAAATGAGTTCTATTACGTTTTCTTTCTATTATTATTATTATTATTATTATTATTATTATTATTATTATTATTATTATTATTATTATTATTATTATTATTATTATTATTATTATTATTATTGCCCCGCCGCGGTGGTGTAGTGACTAAGGTACTCGGCTGCAGACCCGCAGGTCGCGGGATCGAATCCCGGCTGCGGCGGCTGCAATTCCGATGGAGGCGGAAATGTTGTAGGCCCGTGTGCTCAGATTTGGGTGCACGTTAAAGAACCCCAGGTGGTCGAAATTTCCGGAGCCCTCCACTACGGCGTCTCTCATAATCATATGGTGGTTTTGGGACGTTAAACCCCAGATATCAATCAATTATTATTATTATTATTATTATTATTATTATTATTATTATTATTATTATTATTATTATTATTATAGGATATATTCGGGGTAACCAGCATAAAGCTTAATCTTTTCTGAAGTTTATGCAATTCCACGTCTGACATAGACAGGTTAACGCACGCGCTGGTGACCTACATACCTACATATATGCGTTATTCAGTGCTTAGCAACGCAAGGAAAAGTAAAAAAAAAGGCATAGAGAGAGAGAGAAAGAGAGAGAGAGATTTGCACAGTTGTAACAATTTTTTCAATACTGACCTTCATTGCAACTGCTGCGTGCTCGCACTGCAGAGGCACCACTATGCCGCTTACTCTCCCCTTCCTCCTCCCCCACCCCCTTAAAAATAGCGCCTATATTCTATAAGAATATATAATGATAACTTGTTTCAGATACGCGCTTGTTTTGGCGCGTCCTCCGTATATGAACGCCCAGATCCTACCACCAATTTGAGAGTCTTCGCGCGAACAAAGCCGCGCGTGTAATACCACCTACATTTTCAATTGCCTGACGGTATAGCGATGTGGACTTGTTCGCATATCACACCTTTGTTTTTTTGAGGGATTGATCGCTAATGAGCCCAAGGATAAAAGAAGACGCGCTGCAGTACACTTGCTCATTCACGTTCTCTTAACCCTGAATACACGTTCAGGAGTAAGCGCTACTTCTCGTCTATATTTTTTCGAGGGCATCGAGAGGTGTTTTTTTTGTACTTGACAGCTAATTAGAGAGTTTTATCACTGCGGAATGGTGCTACGTACGCATCACGCAAGCGCCTTGCGTTTCGTGGCGTCGTTTGCCACTAATCGGCTTTTAGTACGCCGTACTAGCCGCGTACGTAACGAGCGTGAAGTGGGTTGCGCCATCTGGTAGATCAAAATAGAAGCACGTGTTGTTGACAGCCAATGTGAGCCAATTCAAGTGTTATAGCCAGATTACGGCCATATTTTAAGCCACAGAGCCGGTCGGTGCTTGCCTTCGATGCCGCCATTTTGCAAAACGAAGTCTCGCGCTTTCGCGAACTTGTTCGAGAGCGGCGCGATCACCTGATACGTACGCACGCACGCATCTCATGCGTGCGTACGTAGCGGCTGCGTACGTAACGCGATACGTGCGCGTTGCGGTCTGCGCATGCGCACTACGCAGAACGTGGCGTCCTTACGTACGCAACGCCGCCACGTACGCAGCGTACGCAGTACTAAAGCTCTCTATTTTCTCGCGCCGTGTTCGCGCGTCGACCAACCAAGGCAGCCTGTTTTTTTTTTTTTTTTTTTTTTTTTGCGGCACTCTTACAAAGGGCTCAACAGAGCCGTGCACCGTTTTGAAAGCCCGACGGAAGCATTAGCTGCTTGGCGACCGAATTAACGTCGTTTTCACCTCTCAAGAATGTCGTTCGCCTGCGGCTGTACGACCGTTTTTTCGAGCAGTATTTAAAGTACCATTAAAGTGAAACAATCAATCAACTTAGATTCACAAATTTTACTCTTAGAACTCCGTTGTGGCTGATTTCACTATCATAGGTTTATTATTAGATGAAGAAAAAAAATTGAGGTTATAGTTTCATTTTTGTACTTCGCGCCTATACCTGCGAGCATGACGTCGAAATTTTCAAAGCGTACTTTTCTTATTTCGGCGACAATCGGAAGTCTGTCTGTCCTTTTCTTACGAAACTTTCTCATGCTTGGTATATAAAGTTTATGGCGTCATCAGAAGACAATGTATACTTAATTTCTGCCGATTAAGAGCTATGCGTAGGACCTACGTAGGTGCCATAAAAATCTATGACGTCATGTCTTTTGGAAGGGTATTTCATTGTGGCGTCGCCACCTGCATTTTCGTTTGGCGCGCTTTCGCGCTAACCAAGCGTCTTCTCGAATTAAGCTTGGTAATTTTGGTATTGTGAAAGAGTAGTGTTTTCTAGAAAGTGAGAAATGGTTCGTTCTCTTTACCCCCGTATTATAGAACGTCCCTTCACTCGTCGCTTAACCTTCACTTTAAAAAGCCGACGGAAGCGCCGTCTCTAGGCACGGCAAGTCACTGCATGTCAGCGATAATTTGCTGCGATTCTCGAGTAGCGCAGTGTCATTTTCAGCCGAGCGGTGGCGCAGCGCTCAACTCTGTCAAGTGAAGGGTGGAAGTCGAGTCGAGGAGCGTTTGTGAATACGGGGGTTAGTCCCTTTAAAGGGGCCCACGCTTCGTCTTCGTGACTTCGCCTGCTGACTACGGCGGCTGCGCTGCTTCTCCTGCACTGCACGGTTTTGTTTGAGACTGGGTACGAACCAGAATGTTGTTTCTTCAAACCATACATTGCTGCCACGTGTCGGGAACACATGGATGTTATACCATCCTCGAACATTGCGCCTCCGTTTTCCTGAACGCGTTGCTCCCTCCCCCTCCCTCTTTTTTTGATGACGCACTAAATTAGTGTTGTACAGTGTTGCGGAAGCTTCGCGAAGGACGCTTCATTTAGCGGCCGAAGCGAGTTACGCGTAGTGCTTTGACAAGACGGAAGGCTTATGGTGCTCACCCAAGCGTAAACGGTAGCGTGCTATTTCCTCGTGTTTTGTGGCCGGGCAGATCAGTCTAGCGCCGACAGGGAGTGTTAAAAGAAGAAAAAAAAATGTTCCGCACGACAAAGTGGTGTGGTTGTTTCATTTTCATTGCTCGTTTTACTGGAGCCACATCTTCGATCTTTAATTAGGGAAAGCTTTCAAAACGCAAATTATGCCCCGACAAAAAAAAAAACATCTTTTTTCCCCCTCAACATTGTGGCGATGTTCAACTAAATTTGTTTCTGAGCTTAGTTGGTTGATATTTTAAAATAAATATTGGGTAGCAAGACTTTGATGCAGAACAGAAGGAAAAAGAAAACACTGACACAGAAAAATCACAAGTTTTAGTTGACAGTAGCGCTTTTCCTGTGTGTCATTTTTTTTTCTTCTCACTGTGTCCGGTGTTATATCTGAGCTGTCCGGTATTAATTTCTGAGTAGCGTAGGCACGAGAACGAAAAAAAAAAATGAAACGGGTAACTGCCGACGTGGCATTTACATGAGAAACACTAGGACAGTTATCTAAATGACCTCAAGCGGGTACTGTGAGAGAAATTAAGCTTGCTTAATTTGCGTGGAAATAAGGTCGACGCGTATGAAAGAAATACGAAGTTTCTGTATCGGTTCAACAGATAACAATCAGGGATAATGGATAACAATCAGGGATAATGATACGCCCATCGGTGCTCCTCTAAGTGTGTAATAACAAACTATAACACTCACAGTGTGTAACTCACAGTGCGTAACAAAAGTAACACTCAGAGTGTGAAATAACAAACTGAATCAGTCTGTTTCTAGAATTCAGGTACCTTCTCGCGAGACAGTGTAGTGTACTAGCTGATCAACTTTTAAGCTTATTAACAATAATTCAACTAATGAGATAAACGCTATGCATAAAAAAACAGAGAACGCGAAAATCATCTGCCTCAAAGCTATTCAGCATAACTTTACATATCAAACGAAATGTCATTTAAAAGCTGAACAAGTGATTCAGTTGTATTAGCGTTTACTACTTCTTCTGATAATTTATTCTATTGTGATATAGCATGTGGAAAAAGGGAATACTGATGTAAGATTACCAAGTATTATACCACGTATACGATGTCCGTGCTTTTTGTATACGCCCAGAGGTGGAATGCTGCGGCACGGGTTGTGTTCTTCGCTGGAAGCCATCGCATCGCATCGCTATGTGCGTGGACAATGCGGTTCTGTCCATCGAGCTCACCATTTTGATTTGTAGTTGGCATCCCAGTAGGTTCCTGCATTCGCGCGGCACAGTTGCAACGAGGTTGAGATAACAGGTCTGCTGGGCGACGTCGTTCAGATTGAAAAGTCACAAACTTTCGAGACACCGTTTCCTGTAGATCTAGAGCGAGACGAACGCTTCCTCGTGCGTCGCTTCCTTCCCGGAACGAACACACGCAGCCGCTTATTTCAATCCCACCAGAGGGCCTTCAGCATCGGCCGCCCTACAAGAAGGGCCGGGCGTAATCGCGACCTAATTATACGGTGACGGAAAAGGGGGCCCCGCTTTTCCTGCGATGAGAATCGGCCGGTCTTTCTCTAGACTATACGGCGGCTGTACTCTCTCTCGGTGGCTCGCCCCGCTTGTGAGCGAGCACCCAACGCAATATGTGAAAGTGGTTGAGCAGCGAGGCAGTTGGGACAGTCGAGTCTGCGAGAGGCGATCACTGTCGTTACCGTGGGAGCAGCGGCCTGTAAGACGGCGCAAATGTCTCTGCGTGAGTGAGACTAATTCAAAGGCCTCGACACGCAACAAACACTGAGGAGTTTAACCCCCCGTATTCACAAACGCTCCTCGACTCGACTTTCACCCTTCACTTGACAGAGCTGAGCACTGTGTCGCTGCTCGGCTTAAAATGACGCTGCGCTATACTCAAGAATCTATAGCAGTTTATCGTTGATATATAGTGACTTGCCGTGTCCAGAGACGGTGCTTCCGTCGGCTTTCTCAAGTAAAGGTGAAGAAAAGCGTTGAGTGAAGGGACGTTCTAGAATACGGGGGTTAGGCCCGTTTAGCGGAGCCACTTCCCTCAGCGCACGGCGCTGCGTATTCTGAACTTTTCTGCTGTATAGTCTTACTATACGCGTATACCTTTTGGCAGGGTCTTTAGTCTGTGTAGGTTACGTCATCGTCATTCTACGACGCAAGCACTTCAGCTTGATAATAATGAGCTCTCAAAAATCGTGTTGACAGAAAAGGCGTCAGTGTTTGTTCTGCTTGATACGCTGCTATCTTGGGTGGTCGAGATATACGCGCGTCACTTATGCAGTACACTAACAGGGATGTCACTAATGAGGTTTCTTCTGCACGAACCGCTCCAGTTTAACGTTAATAATCGTGTCTTATTTAAAAATAATAAAAAAATGAATGCCAGAAGCACGATTTCTCATTAATAATTTGCGTAACATTATACAGTAGTCTGTGATCTTTGTTGCGGCTGCTGATGTTACAGTCATAACGTTGCCTAATGATATAGAGAGAAATCCGGCGCTAGTGTTTACGGGAGGGGCAACGCATGACGCTTCAGCCAGCGGGGGAGTGATGGACAGTACGTGGATTTGTCTAAGCTTCGCTTTCGGCCGCGTTTGGCTCCGTGTCGCCTGCAGCCGCTCTGTCGCAAGGCGAAGTTCCCGAGCGTTCAGCAATTTCCACCAATCAGCTCTCGAAGTTCGCAGTCATCTATATACTTCTTTTATGTAAAGCAAAAACCAAACACAATGGTAAGCATGGCGACAAGCGAGTTCGAAGCCGCAAACGCTATAATATTAGGAAAATCCATGTACAAGCCATCATTCCCATGGTGGCTGGACGATTACAGTGCCACAGTTTCCACTCGTAAATATTGTTACGCGTGGTCCTATTGGACGTCCTATTGTAACAGTGTCAGCGCACCTTTCATGTCAGTGCGGGGAGGAAAAGATGCTGAAGGGCGAACGAACGGGAATCGTGATCCTCGACACGTCCGAAGTGCATTCTCTGTCAACGGCCTCTATGTCGAACTCGCATTCTTGAGTAGCCGGCGGCGATACCGACAAGGCGCCAACCAGACCGTCCTAGAAGATAAGATTGACTCGGACTTCTAGGCAGTGCCCGCATTCCGCTCCTCTTAAGGCGCTGTTTTTGTGTCGTCGCACTTATCATGCTACGGTGACTAACTACCCTGCTGTTCCTTTCTGACAGTTCCATCCGTGTAGCAATCTTCGCGTGAGTTGCAGCAAGGAACGCGGATGATGTCAGGTTTTTTGTAGTGGTATGTCCTTTAGTACCTGTATATTTGATTGATTGATTGATTGATTGCACGCGTGAATATTTTCTAAAGGGCTACTTTAGGAAGTGGTGGTTGCGTGGAATTAACGATTGGGCGAGGGCGAAGGTATACGTAACATCAAGAGGAACAGACCTCCCCGCTGACGTATAGGTGCTGAAAAGCTAATTACCTCTGACGCCAGGATTGGACAGAGAGCCTGCATGTGTACATTCAAATTGCGGCTATACCCCAAGCTTTCTGGTACCGAATTCCAGCGTAATGAATTCGGGATAAGAAGACGCCAGTGATGACAGAGTCGAAGTGGGCTTCGGATTGCTTATGCGCCGTTGTGGTTTAAACATGCCAGCGTAGCTTTATCACTAATTGCCGCCGCCGCGGTGGTCTTGTGGCTAAGGTACTCGGCTGCTGACCCGCAGGTCGCGGGATCGAATCCCGGTGGCGGCGGCTGCATTTCCCATGGAGGCGGAAATGCTGTAGGCCCGTGTGCTCAGATTTGGGTGCACGTTAAAGAACCCCAGGTGGTCGAAATTTCCGGAGCACTCCACTACGGTGTCTCTCATAATCATATGGTGGTTTTGGGACGTTAAACCCCACATATCCATCTGTTATCACAAATTGATTTTCACCATACTGATCGCACCATGGCGACGTGGTAGAATCACGTATTATTGCATCCTGCAGAGAACAGTTCGGTAGAACTAGTAGGGGCTGGATGTACTCTAAAGTGTCGAGATTAAATTCTTGTTGTAATACACGTATAACTAAAATGGTAATAACCGGGAATAAGTGCCATTCAGTTTTCGCGCCTACTTGTGGAGGCGAGGGTAATTTCTCTTGCTTAATTTTTTGTTCACTGTCAGCTACAGTCACTGCGTTGGTGGGAGGAGCAGTTTAATAACGCCACCCACACGTAAATTGCTGTAAGTGTACTGGGCATAGTATTTCTGCTGAATGGAGGGGCCTATATATCTTTGGAAAGGAGAGAATTCGCGGCGATTCAATCCATTGTGTACACATGACATTTCGGCGTGCTGTTGACTCTTCCGACCTCTGGTGTCGTGTAAGCGGGATAAAGCTACGCAGTCGAAGTGTTTATTACGAGCGCAGGCGGCGATGGAGTCCACGTATCGCGGGTTATCAGTTCGGGCTCTTCACCTGCAAGCCCCACTGTACCTCTATCTCTCGTGGCACGTTCGTACACAAACATCCGTATTCTTTTTTTTTGCACTTCTTTATTTTCGTTCTGGGGGATTTCGCGGCCGAGATTACTTGCCGAACTTATGCTTTTGGGCGCTCTCTGCGAAAACATGGGTCCAGATCTCATCGATCTTTCGAATAGCGCTGTGTAGCGTGGGCTCGAGCAACAACGAATTACCTTTCTACTGCGTATTGCTCTAATTCACAAACCGCGACCTCCTAATGACTTCTTTGCATACACGCGTTGGTATTAGGAATATTGTGCAACAAAGTAAATGTATAGTTCAAACTAAAAAAAAAACGCCAGGCCTGCATGGAACGCACAGCACAGTCACTACGAAAGCTGGAAGAGCGGCCTTTGATAGCTTTCTTTAAAGAATATTTGGGTAACTGCTACAAGCACACTTTCAGGGTACCCACTACGGCATTAATAATAATAATTTTTGTGTAGGAGGCGGGCATCTACGCCATCCTTTGTCATTCTTTGGAGAAGCGTGCTATCCGCTACACACTTGCAAGGAAACTTGTGCAATTTGTCGATGTTGTGGCTGACGACGATGAAGAATTTTGCCTGAAGGTTTTCTAAGGGGGTAGATCATTTGATGACCCACTCGCAGTTCAGTTCGTATTTTTGTGACGCCAGGTTGTTCCTTCGCTGTTCTAAAACGCTTTATTACTCATATTAACGTGGTTCCTTTCCCGACATCAAGCCTTGATTGATTTATATGTGGGGTTTAACGTCCCAAAACCACCATATGATTATGAGAGACGCCGTGGTGGAGAGCTCCGGAAAGTTTGACCACCTGGGGTTCCTTAACGTGCACCCAAAACTGAGCACACGGGTTTACGACATTTCCGCCTCCATCGGAGTTGCAGCCACTGCAGCCGGGATTTGATCCCGCGACCTGCGGGGTCAGCAGCCGAGTACCTTAGCCACTAGACCACCGCGGCGTGGCAAAGATAGCTTGCCGTGAGGACATCAAGCCTGACTAAGTGCAATTTGCAGCATAGTTTGAATGCACTGGCGTGGCTCTGCGGTCTAATATTGTGCTGGCACCCAAGAGATTCGGATTAGTATCCTATTGTAGCAAAAATTCGGGGTTGTTTAAGCTAGACGCATCTGAAGACCGTCGAGGCGAAGAAGCGCGGGAGCGATTCCGCACAGGCAAGCGATAACAAGTCGACACGATGATTTCGCGGAGCACTTATCGGGTTTTTATTTATCTAACACAACTTAAATTTAAACAATGCGTTGAGCCACAAATACAAGACGATAGTTATAGCGCGAGAACAAAACGATGGCACAGCGACAAGAAGGACTCGAAGGACTCCGTGTCATCGTTTTGTTCTCGCGCTATAACTATCGTCATGCCATACCAACTAGCCCAAGCTGCCACACAAATACAAGACATGGAAAAAGATGGCATATACCCCTCGGCTTGCATGACTGGTCTCTCCGGTGGTGAGATGCGCTGTTGACCCCGAGTCCGCTCACCCCAAAAAGTGCCCGAGTGTCTGCCTAAATAGGGTTTTCCAGCACCCACGGGTGCGCGGACCAATTAGGCAAGCCGTGGATAACCAATCTAACACGAGTTTTCATGGTGGCGTGAAGCCTGCCTCGCGACAAAACTGTGGCAGCTTTTGGAAACGGGCGCATTCTCTAAAACGGCCTTGACGCGCTAACAAGTGCTCAAATTTCGGTCCCCCTTTGCCGCGACAATAGTTATAGCGCGAGAACAAAACGACGACACAGCAGAGACAAGAAGGACAAGCTGCCACACCCCTTTTGCCCCGTCTCAAACTCTAACGTCACCCGGACAGAAAAATAACAAAATAAAAATGGTGACTAGCCCGCTGCTACATGCAGCAATAGCAAGGCGTCCCCTTTTGCCCCGGAGGACCTAAGCGGCGGCTCATTCGTTTGAAGCGTGGGGGGCACAGTGGTTAGAAGAAGGAGAAAGGCACCTAATTGCTGCAGTCTGGTCAAAAGCACGGCGCGGTGCCTGCTTTGGCGCGAAGTGCACAGTGACCGACCGGATGCAGCCCTTTCATTCTTCCTCAAGGCGCCCTCCCCGAGACAAGTTGTTAAATAGCGCCTCCAACAAGAGCATCTGGCAAAGAACGAACTCCAGCTGTAGCCGAAAAAGAAAAAGCGTCTGGAGAAAACTGCAGACGCGATCTTTTCCCAACCCTTACGTGTTGAACAAAATGTACCCGGAGGAGATTAAGCCGCAATGCAAATGGTGTCAGGCTGTGGCAACATATGACGACATACTTTGGTCATATGATCATATGATCACATAGTGCCGCCGCCGGTGGATATTATGCGTGATCCCTCTCTTGAGCACTGGGAGGCCGTGTTGACCAGCTCAGACCCAGTCGTCCAATTAAGGGTCGTGGAGTGGGCCACACAGGTCGCCGCCAACCTTGGGTTGATGGCCATCTAACACGGAATCATCCTCAGTTGCTTTCTGACGATATAAAGTTTTTCCATTCATCCGCGAGACATTGCCTTCGCGACACTATTGTGTCCTTGGTGTTTTTCATTAAGTTTTTTTTCTTATTTCGTGCGATAGTGGTTACATACACCGGTGGTGGTGTACTACTATATGGCGCATGCGACTCTTGTTGTGATCTCAACTTTCGCTGTAAAATAGAGATAGATGGGGGGGGGTGAGTTAGAGCGCCTTATTTTTTTCTAAACACGTCCATTTAACGTAACGTCACAGTGCCTTGAATAGCCGGGAACCAACTCGCTTTAACTTAGCTAAGCATGCGCTGACTTACAAGTTGGGGCGTTTGTCCTGCATATATCTCGTTATGTGCCGTCTGTTTTAGTGCCGTTCCTCATCACTGAATGCTCAGGAGGGGGCACTGACGTCGTGAGGCGACGCGCCACCCAACCTCATTCAGCGACAAAGCAGATTTTGATTGATTGATTGATTGATATGTGGGGTTTAACGTCCCAAAACCACCATATGATTATGAGAGACGCCGTATAGTGGAGGGCTCTGGAAATTTCGACCACCTGGAGTTCTTTAACGTGCACCCAAATCTGAGCACACGGGCCTACAACATTTCCGCCTCCATCGGAAATGCAGCCGCTGCAGCCGGGATTCGAACCCGTGACCTGCGGGTCAGTAGCCGAGTACCTTAGCCACTAGACCACCGCGACGGGGCGACAAAACAGATTTTCATTGAAACGTTTGTAAACGCTGGAATAAAACAGGAAACACAAAGCTTACATTGTTTCTGCGCACGACGAGTAGCCCAGTGCGCGCGCCCTACGATTTACTACCCGTTTATTCCAGATGTGCGATATACCGACACAGCCTAACTTTGATTTTATCTGTCAAATGCTGTCTATGTTGCGTGCTCCGATTTGTTCCACGGCCGAGCTTGTTGTCATTTCTTCTCACATCACACTCCTCTTAGGTTGTGAAAGGGACGATGTAGTTTTTCACGGAAATCCCGCTGGGGACCTGAACGCAATGCATGTGGTTCGCCTATATCGCCCCATTTTTTCGTTTTAGGGGCGAAGCTTCTGATGGCGTCACCTGTTCGTCCCGTTATCGCCTGTAACCACTGGTAGCACATAACCGAGAGAGCGAGTATGTGTCACAGGGTATAGACTTTTAGGGGTGAAGCTTCTTGAGCCGTGGGTCGTGCGTACTCGATGTGTGCAGTAGGTAGCCACCTCTCGTTTAGTTCTTGAAATGTCCGCTAGATGGCTGTACTTGTATATAATCAATATATGATGAAAAGATGCGAGATGGTGGTACTTGGAGTGTTCACTAGACGGACGGACGTACAGACAGACGGACAGACGCGCGGACGGACAGATCGACCCGCGATCGGACGGACGAATGGACGCTTCGCCCCACTCATCATCATTCAGTCCGCGGATATGCTGTAATTTTTTCATTCTGAATTAAAAACCAACGGCAAATAACGTCGTTCTTTCGCTCTGAAAAATGGAATCAGATTACGGCGATGTTAAAGATGTCGTGATGTTAATGATGTGTTCTTTGCTAAGGCAATAATAGCCCGCTATTTCAACAGTACAAGCTCATATAATGGCACTTTGCGTTGTAACACGCTTGGTTATGATGGGAATGATATATCGCGTATAATAGGCCAGCTGCAAGAGTAATAATAATAAGTACGTATATATTAAGCTACTAAGGTAAGCCAGTTGGGTACAGGTGTATGATCGGCATTCTTTTTAAAAACGACGCTAAAACGGACGGCACGTAACGATATATACGCAGGACAAACGCCCCAACTTCCAACTCTGAAGCTGACGTTTGACAGCTGAAGTTCTTAGTGTCCCGCTATACGTTTAGTCTATTTTCGCGCCGTAAGGAATAGTGCTCCGTAATACAAGTGCACAACGTAACATCCGCATTCGTTCGTTTTTCAAACCTTGTTGCGCAATATTGTAGGAATAACAGGAGCTGTGCGGGAACCTTACACGAGGGCCTCGTCTTCGTGCCTCGAACAGACGAACTCGCGCCTGCGATGACGTCACCGTCGCTGGTGCACCAGTTTTGGCAGTGTCTCTTCTGACTTTCCCGCACCGGAGGCTCCTTGTCTGTCTGCAGTCGCTATATTTAGACAGCCATGGTCCGGCGAGCTTGGAGCGAGTCCCGCGCGCCGCTTATAACCGCAGCCAGAGCTTTCCGTTGTTGCGCCTCGGCTGTTGCTGCAGCCGTCCCGCGTCTTCGCTTTGCCTTTGGTCTTGAAACGTCTCACTAAGGAGCATCGCCTGATGGGCGGCGCCACGTGCGGCGTCCCTCCAGCCCGGTTGACAGCCGTCAGTTGTCGCCAGGTGACGGTCCTTGCCTGGTTGCGGTGCTAAAGTCAATTGGTGGCTAAAGTCAATTGGTGGCTAAAGTCAATTGGTGGCTAAAGTCAAAGGCAATTGGTGGCTAAAGTCAAAGCACGAGTGAAAATGAAACCCTTCACTGCAAAGTACTAATCCTCAACCTCACTATTTAAAAAGAAAAAATAAATTTAGTTTTTGGTTCATTAAGTATTACGGCTTGGTGGCGCTAGCCACCGCCCGATCTAAAGGGTACAGCCATATCCATCCATCCATCGATCCATCCATCCAGTTTGTCGCGAGGATGAGAGATAGTGAAACGTCCTTGTTGGTGTTTGAATGAAAGCGTGAGAGGAACCATAGACCACGATATTATTATGAGATACGCCGTAGTGGAGCTAGCCCCGCCGCGGTGGTATAGTGGCTAAGGTACTCGGCTACTGACCCGCAGGTCGCGGGATCGAATCCCGGCTGCGGCGGCTGCATTTCCGATGGAGGCGGAAATGTTGTAGGCCCGTGTGCTCAGATTTGGGCGCACGTTAAAGAACCCCAGGTGGTCGAAATTTCCGGAGCCCTCCACTATGGCGTCTCTCATAATCGTATGGTGGTTTTGGGACGTTAAACCCCACAAATCAATGAATCAATAATCGTAGTGGAGGTATCCGGAAGTTTCGACCACATGGGGCTATTTAACGTGCACCGAAACCTCAGTAGAAGGGCCTCTGGCATTTTCGTCTCCCTCAAAAATGCTCCCGGTTTGGCCGGAATTTCATCCCGCAACATAAGTGTAAACTGCCGAGCACCGTTTCTAACTACTGGACCACCGAGGCGGGCAAAACGTCCTAATGACACCAGTGACGCGTCGGGACCGCGGTATCATATGTAATGGGGGGACATCGGTACCACATGGAATGGGGAGCATCTTTTCACAGTTTCTCGTTGCGTAAAGGGTGAATTATAACTTTCTCTCTAACAGAGGACGTTTTCGAAGTGCGCTCACTTGTAGCGTTGGAGATCGTGGGCGAATTTCAACAAACACCTTGGGCTAGGATGCGCATAACGGTGTTGATAGAATTTATATTTATTTAGAGGTAGTACAATATTTGGAAAAGTGTAAGTCTGTGCAACTGGTTTGACGCACTTGCCTCCTCTCGCGAGAAAGGTGACGGAGGTGCAGTGGGTGTGTGAGGCTATACATAAGAAGCGCTGGTCGTTTCCCGTCCCCCTCTCCCACCCCCACGTGACCTTACGTCACTGTTGCGCGGGTCCGCCGCTTAAGATACTTTAAGAATACAGAAATCAAACCCGAGTGCCATTCTCAAAATTCTGCGGGGCAACAGGGGCGTTTTCACAGCAAAATATAGCCGCTCGCTGTGCCAGTTGCTGGAAGTTGGCAGCAGGTTTTCTGCTTGTTTCTTTGATTCTTTGTTTCTTTGATTTGGGCGCCTGGCGCTGCAGCCCTATCTGGCTTAGCATTAGCGATGTAGAACAAAATAATTAAATTTCACATGGGGCCATCCTTCGTAAATGTACGCATAGCTCTTCGAAAATAATGACGAAGCTTATGGGGTATGCGTAACTACCATTCACTCGCATGCTTCAAGAATATTTTTTTCTCCAGGTATAGGCTACGCGTCAACTGATCGGAGAACAAACACAAAAGAAACACTGAGACAGCACCAAGAGCTTTGCTTTCGTGGCTGCCTGCCTGCCCGCCCTGTTTTATTCTATAACAGTTAAATCAAACACCAACTAGCGTAACTTTCTGCCGTGCTGCGCGTCAGCTATTTCTATCCAGCCGCGGATCAGGTGATAGCAGGAAAGTTATGTTTTTTTTACAATACTTTTTATCGGGCTCATCCGTACTCACCTGCATCGTTATTAATGATCGCCGTCATCACCAACCTGAGTACGCCCACACCTGGGCAAATGTGTCTCCTATGTTTCCCCAATTAACCCGGTTCATCGCTTGCTGAGCCCTCGCTTTTCCAGCCGTCTTCTTAAACTCATCTGTCCACACAACTTTCACCTCCTCCGGAACGCTTGCCTTCTCTTATATACAATCCAGTCTATTTTTCTTACTGACCAACAGTTATCGCCGCTTGTCGCTGCATGTCCTGCCTAAGCCATCTTTTCCAACCATGGTGGCGCATAAATTCAACGCGTGTGTAATAACTTTTTACTTTGAAGAAGGCATTGAGGTACGTTTCTGTACGCATACAGAAACGTTTCATCTCTATTCTTTGTCAACGACGTTCCTGTTTTTAACCGCCGTGGGAAAGTTCGTCGTTTACAGAGGTGAGCCACGCGCACGTCAGCCCCCAAGTGGGGCAAGTTACGGAAACTTTGATTAATTAACGCATGCCGATGCAGTCAATTACGCAATCGCTTATCCTTTGTAGAAGGTCGGTTTTCGAACTACAGCGACGCTTTTTCGCGCGGAGGTCGCACAGAGGTTATCGCTCTGTAACTAGAGTTTCGTTGAGTCTTTGCGTATCCTTTTAGTCAAGCGGCACACTTCTCGAAAGTTGGAAATTAGCTATAATTTGCATGACGTCCTCCGCCTTTAATTAAAGTTTCTTCCATGTAGCGCCTGCCTTCAAGAGTGCACCGTACTCGTCTCTTCGATTCGTTATTCTCTATAGAGTTTGCTTGAGAATTTCTCGCCGTCTAGACACGAATAAATGGGCGCAGAAATAAAGTGGCTTGCCAGTAGTGTTCGAAAGAGGATTCTTTTAATCTAACGCTGGCACAGAGGGCTGCCACCCTTGAATACGACTCTTGTCTTCAGGCACTGTGAATACAAGTGCGTAGCGCCTCGCAGGCATCTGAGCGCTGTTTGCGAACTCCTGTTAATGAAAGAACTTTTGAACGAGTATGCAAATAACACGTGTTGAAAGAAGTCGAACAAATAGCCTTGTGCACCTGCGGAACACAAAGCTATTGAAGTGAAAGCCTTAGATGTCTCATCGAACGCGAAATTCGATCATCGGCAGCTTCAGCGCCAGTGAGGCAAAAAAAAAAATCAACATTGTGGGATGACCTATCACGACATCATGCAAGATTGCCAACATTTTGTTACTTCATCATGACGTCATGTCGTCACTATCGTGTCGCTTAACGTGACGTCACCGAATGACGTCTTTACGTGACATTGTCGCTTCGTTCGAAGTTGAGGCCGATCTCGGAGGCAGTGCCAAAGCAAGTGAGCTGCAGAAAGCTTCAAATACTTTCCGATCCTGGCGAAAGTGCAGAATCATGTCAGGTGCAGACAACTTTCAGAGAGTTGCGGCGGAGGATCACTGCGATGACTGAGAAGAAAACAATTTGTTGTTGTTGTTGTTGTTGTTTCCCTGTGCAAATGGCTCGTACCCAAAGAAGGGGATTGGCCGATTATAAGGTGAATTTGCCCTAAACTTTCAGCATTGCGTCATTCATACCAATTTTTTTTGTAACTTAATTTTGATTTGAAATACAGGTATCAAGTTTGCAGAAAAAAAAGAAGAAAAATAGTGAGACAGCAATTTAGCAAGAAAATCGATTTATCGCTTCAGTCGCGATAACTTCGTCGTTATCGCCTTCCAGTCGCGTTATACGAATGCATAAGAGACCGTACGTGGGATCTTTTTTTAAAATTATTTTTTGTGCCGGCGCACCAAAGAAACCGTGGTTGTCTGGAACAACGTCCGCCTGGAACGCAGCGGCGACATTTGAATCTCTCAGTTCGTGCGCGCTTTGCATCTCATTCTAAATCGGGAACCGAGGAAGCTCCGCGGCCGGTGGTTTCCAGGGGACGAGAGACATTCGGCTGCGGCGTTGGACAAAGGCGAGGCGCACCAAGGGTTGGGCTGTGCGTGTCGCGAGATTGCGGGCACCGATTGAAGCGCGCAAAACGGCGATCGCGTGCGGCGGGAAACAGGAAAGCGTCGCGGGAGGAGGAAGTTGCTTAGCTATATTCTGCGCGCTCACACGGTATAGCGACGCGCAGATGACGCGGAACGGGGAGCTTAACGAAACTAGAGTGTACTAGAATGGGGGAGTGGGTCCACTGTGGCCGGCGGCAAGCGGTGCGGGTGAAGCAAAAACGGCGGAAAATTTGGTGGCGCTGCAGTAGCCTTCTCCTGAAGTGACGTCAGTTTCGGCGGGAGCGTGCGAGTCGTGCGGCGGTTCGGGCCGCACGACGCGCTGGCGGGGACGCTGAGCGCTCGATGTTGTCGTCTGCTCGACGCGCCGTCGTCTGTTCGATGCACCGTCGTTCGTGCGCTGTTTTCACAATTTGTCTCCTGGTTCTTTTTTTACACATTATTAGAGACAAAAACAAGTGACATGAAATAAAATGTATGCTTTTTTTCGTGAACGCGTAGGTTTGTATTTCCCTTTGAGCAAAGCCGTCTGGACAAAGAATACGCGGCAGACGGCACGTTTGCGTGCGCAGATATGTGTCTGCTGGTTGCATAACGGAGCGTTCCAAGCTGCTTCAAAAGATTAGAGGATGAGCACGTCTAGGCGTAGAAATTACTGTTGTGTCGTAGGCTGCCAAACCGGATACAGCAGAGTTAAAAACCAGCCCAAGCTCTCACTCTTTGGAGTACCTCAAGACGAAGAAAGACGCCGGCTATGGGACCAGAATCTCAACCGCGCTGATCGGCCCTTGCAAGTCACCGATGCTATTTGCGAGCTGCACTTCGAGCAAAAATACATACTAAGGCAATATGTACATATTATCGAAGGCCGAGAAGTATATATAGAGCGGGGAAAGCCGGAACTTCGCAGTGATGCTGTACCCATAATTATACCTCATCTCCTGAAGTGTCCTGACGAGCAGCCCACACCGGAGCAGTCAACGAAGAAGAGAGCGGCTTCACCACCAACCTGTGAAGACCAGCCGTCAAAAAGAACTGCGCTGCAATCAGTTGAGCCGCAACTGAGATTTGAAGATTGCGAAAGTGCGAGGCAAAGCGACAACGCATTTGAACTTGAAGACGTTGTCCGGCCAAACGACCACTGGGCAATGCACAAGTTTCGTCATTATGACGGAATTGCTTATGTTTCGGCCTCCCTAAGTCGTGAACTCGTAAGCATCGAAAAGACTGTGCTCATGAATTACGGTACCGACCGGAGTGAAGTGATTTGTCGGACATATGTTCGGAAGACGCTGATCTCCGAAAAGGTCGCCTATAACCTTGAAGATGCCAAACAAGTCCTGGACTGCGCAGAATCTCTTCACCCTTGCAGAGGAGCAGGTAGGGCGAAGGACTTCACCTATGACGTTCTTACGAAGAAACTGGAGCAGCAAATCTCTCATTCCGACGGCCTTGTCTTCAGTGTCACGTGCAAAGGAGCGGTTAAACAACAAGGTGAGTGCGGCAAACGTTTATTGAGACGTCACTTGTAATTGTACAATTAATCAATCAGTAACCTGTTTAATGCTAGAACATTTGTGTGGCCCCTAATTTTTGTAGTACTCATTAACATTTACGAAAGAATAGTTTGCCTACAGAAAGTGAAAGTGCATAAATTGCGTTTCAAACATGCATGGTAAAAAACTGGAAGCTCTTCATAATTTTTTTCTCGTATACTTCCAGGTTCTTCATGCATTTCATGCAAGTACGTGAGGAAAGTAATACTCACCAGAAAAAGCTACCTAAAACGAAAAGAGCGAAGAAACTCAGTCTCCACCAAACTGCGGGTCCTGAGTCAGAGAAACAAGCGGATGGCGACAAGGCTGTTGGACATTGCTGGTCGTCTCGAAGAGATGAGGGCAAACAATGCGAATGTCGCGGATAAAATACTAGAGGATAAAATATCGTCACTACCGCGAAAGCAGCAGGCAAGTGTTCGCGCTTGCTTTCAAGCTGCCAAACAAACCAGCAAGCAGGGCATGCGCTACAATCAGGAGTGGATCCTCGAGTGTTTACTCATGAAACTAAAGAGTCCCCGGCTTTATCAGCACATCAGAAAGAACGAAATTCTCATGATGCCCAGCAACACTACTTTGAAAAGATACTTGAGGTCATACGAGTCGGCCTTCGGTTTTAATCAAGCAGTAATGAACACTCTAAAGAAAAAAACCGCGAGCATGTCAGACCTCGAAAGACACGGCGGACTATTGGTGGACGAAATGAAATTGTCAGAACATTTCAATGTGACGGCGTCTGGCCAGATTCAAGGCTTCGTGGACCTTGGAGAATTTACGAAGCCCGAAGACAAGTACCAGCAATGTGATCACGGCATGGTCATCATGTTTGTGCCTTTCGCTGGAAAATGGAGCCAAATTGTGGGCGTTTTTGCGACAAAAGGAAATGTGAGAGGAGACATTTTATTGAAAATTCTCATGGAAGCTATCATCCTCGTGGAACAGGCGGGCTTGTTCGTCGACCACATCACTTGTGACGGAGCCCCCTGGAATCGAAAAATGTGGAAGCTAGCGGGGGTGTCGGCGTCATCGAAGAAAATAAATGGCGCCATACAGCATCCTGTCGACGAGATGAGGAAATTGCACTTTATCTCCGATTTCCCGCATCTGCTAAAATGCCTCAGGAATGGTCTTCTCCAGAAAGGCTTTGCAACACCAGACGGATTGGTACGTATAGATTCATGGTTGACATTTTACAAAGATTGTGTTTTTTGCATACATTGCATTACCTCAACCTATATTTCTAGGTGTCTGTGCATCCGGTTCGGGAGGCGTACCTTCTAGACAGAAGTGTTAGGACACTGAAAGTTATGCCCAATTTGACCGAGACGCATCTGGAACCAAACTCATTTGAGAAGATGAGAACCCCTTTCGCCTTCCAACTATTCGGTCCATATGTCCTACGGGGCCTGGCCTTCTACAAGGAGGACATCGAGAGAAGGTGTGGCAGCATCGAGGCAACTCAGCTGTTCTTCTCGTGAGTTGCGCCTACGTTCCAAATGAATTAAGTGTAATCGTAAACATCTCAAACGCATGATGAGCGCTCTTCTGACATACATTCTTTTTGTTTATTTTGCAGGAAGATCCAACGACTGATCACCGTGATGACTTCCAGGTTTCGGGCCGAAGCGCTGAGACCAGCTTCTACAGACGCGGCATTCCTGTCCAATTTTCTGGACTTCCTGAATGACTGGGAATCATTCAGTGACAACAAGCGGCACTTTCTCAGCGAGTCCACTGCCATAGGTTTTAGGGTCACTATAGCAAATACCCTTTCATTGCTGAAGTACCTGACAGAGAGCGTTGGATTCAAATATCTCATGACATCTCGACTTAGCACCGATCCCGTGGAACATTTCTTCGGCATCGTTCGCCAGTCAAGTGGCTGCAACGCGCACCCCTCTCCGGATGAGTTTCTAATAACCGTCAACTGCTTGTCCTTTTATAACTTGGCGCACAGTGTGGACAGCGCAAACGCAAACCCTGACATGATAAACGCTCTTGTCACTGTGCATGACAGACAGGGTCTAAAGGTCACGCACAAAAAAATTGATGATCTTATATCACAGGGAAAACTTGGCGAGGTCGAAAGCACGATTGCCACGATGCCAGAAAAGTTTGCTGACCACATCGATGTGACTTTGGAGAAGAGTGACTCGAGACTCATTTACTACACAGCAGGGTACGTGGCCAGAAAGTGTGTATTGAAGTTGGCATGCGTACAATGCAAAGAAGTGCTTCTGTTTGAGAAAGCTGTCGCGGTTGCTGAACAGCTCCCTTCGCAATTCACGGAGCAATGCGACTGGGGTGGACTTCTGTACCCCTCACGACAGCTGTATGATTTCATTGCCTCACTTGAAAACTTGTTTACTGAATGTTTCAGTGTTTCCATGTTGCACACAGATAGCATCTCTGACATCCTTTCATTGGTGAAAACTAATTTTCTGAACTCGAAAGCGGTCGGCTGTCCAGACCACAAAGATGCAGTGAGCACAAAGCTCGTTTCGTTCTACGTGCTCACTCGCCTTCACTTCTTAGTGAAGGGAATGAACAGGGAAAACGCTTCGAAACGAGCGAGAGCAAAACACTTAAAGCTTAGCAGGACAACATAGAGCCTGACGTTCCTTGAGCGACGGTGTCGAAGTCTTTCGATGATATTTATTTTGTTTTTTATATTTATGCGAAAAGCTTGCGCAGTCAATTTAAAATAAAATATTTTGCGCATATCACTTCTTTATTGGTGTCTTTCAGACTTCCTATCTATAGGTGAAAACACGTTCATGTTTCGAACAAATGTTTGCATGGACACGTACCGCAGGCACGAAGAGAAAAGGTAAAATATAACATATTTCATTAATACCTACAACGTATACCAGCACTAGATGCCGAACAAAAACTCATCATAAAACCACCGCGACGGACGTGCGTCCGCCCTATAAGTCATTTCCTACGAATAGCACAGTTGCCGTCCGATGTGACTAAACTTCCTTTGCCAACACCCTCACGTAATCGCAACAGGACTGGTTCAGTTTTTCAATAATATCACGCGTCCCTAACGAATAGCTGCAAATTTGCAGAAGGGTTCGCATACTTTAGCTTTAATTCTCGTGATAACAGCTGGTAACTTTAGTCTTGCATCATATTCAATTTGCTGCCGTGAGTCTAAATTTGCACCAAACGCAAACTTACTTATATATCCCAGTTATATTGACATTTTTAAAAGCATCGCAGTTAATGCTCATATTACACTTTCGATGCGTACGTTTTCGCAAAAGCCAAATTCAACTTACGCTCTTGATTGTAAACAATTACCGTGGAAATCACGGTACTTGCGTGCGTGACTACCTATACGAGCAGGGCGTTTCGCAATATAAACATTTAGATTTTGTTGAACTGGCGCGGAAGCATGGTGCGACGCCGTTCACGGCCACGCACGCACGAACGAAGCAACAACGCTGCGAGACTGCGCCAGACGCGCGAGCAGCACGCGAACCGCGCGAACTATCAGACTACCCACCCGTCGCGAACCGCGTGGCAAAGGGGACTTGTAACCATGGCAACCACGGCTAAGTCTTCAGGTGAAGGCGATGGTAGCGCCACCTGGATTTTCCGAAAAAAACGCCTCAGCGTGGAGCCTTCAGTGGACCCACTCCCCCATTCTAGTACACTCTAACGAAACGGTCTTGTCGGTGAAAAAGCGCCATCTAGCGTGACACGGGGCACAGGGTAGTGGAGAGAGGTTTCATGGTAGAAGCCTTTCTTTTCTTTCCTTTTCTTTTTTCAGTGGTACCTGTTGCGACACAGATGACAACAGCCACAACAGCAAATCGTGCACTGAGCCTACTGACACACATATGTGTCTTCACTACTCCCGTCTACACTTGCGTAACCGTTCGCGACGGCGAACAAAGGGACGGATCGAAATAGAACTTGCCCACAGATATAGAAATACCTTAACTCAAGAAGCTCACTGAAAAATGAAAAAGAAAGAAACAAAGCATCTCGAGCAGCTAACGAAGGGCCCCTCCCTCTCTAAAGCCGAGACGACGAGGCTTGCGAACGTCTTTGGACGGGGCTCGTCTCGGCTTAGTGGACGCGAGACAATGCACTGGTCGTCCACTTGGTGGCGCGTGACGCTCAACGACACCGATGGGGCCGTTGTCTTACAGGGGCACGCTGCGGCTTTAGGATAAACAGGAGGGCAGAAAGAGAGAGAGGGAGCGAGCACTCGACCGCAGTCGCTGCGCCGCGCGCTAATGACTCCGACGGCAGTCTGCGTCTCACTTGGCGCGGAAGACAAAAGAGGGATGAGTTGGCAGAGCGGTGGCGTCGAATGTTCTCCCGCTGACGTTCGGGTGACATAAGGATGACGCGACACCTTCGAATCGCACGGCGGGAGTTCGCTTCGCCGTATGGCGATCTGTCTTGGAGACACCCTCGAGGAGAACGTCACTACACACTTTCGCAGCATCGACTGCGTTTATTGAACGCAGCCCCAACTCGTAGCCGTTTGATTTTGTAAACAAACAAACAAATGTCGGTTTGATCCGCGTACAAAGCAATGCACACAGGGTCAAAAAAAAAAAATTCCTGTATCAAACGTATTGTGGGCATTTGTAACTTACATCGTCCTCATCCCTGCATAATCACAATCACCATCATCCGCTTGTCTCTTTGGCCTCATTGCCACTCTGGGTCATCATCATCTTCATCGTCTGTGTGCTGGCTCTGCCCGTTCGTTTTGCGAGGTCTTTCCTCAAATAAACGCTGTCGCAGCCAAGACTACTAAGATTTCATAGTATATATATTTATATTCCTCTTTCGTTTCCTTATCTTCATTTTACGCATCAACTGTTTGTCCCTTCGAATAGCGTACCCGCAAGAACGGAAGGGCGTATCATTGAATTCTAGAGCATATAGGACTCTCTCTTGAAGGTAATTTTTAACAGCGTATGTCTAAGTACAGTGCTAACGAACATTGGAAGTTGGAACGTGTGTAGTCGGTAAGAAATTATTCTGTGAACTTAAACCGCGCTTACAGTACAGTGTTGAAGCTCCGATTAGCAAGCATGACCATCTGGCGACTGCGCATACATAGCAGAGGATTGCGTCGGCACTGTGTGGAGCTGTCGCGAGAAAAAATGTTGAATCCCAGCTAATGCTATATATAGGAGTAGTGGCAGGATAATATATATATATATATATATATATATATATATATATATATATATATATATATATATATATATATATATATATATATATATATATATATATATATATATATATATATATATATATATATATATAAGGGCAAGAAGTGTATACTTAAGGGCTCGTTTTTCCGTGTTTTGACACATTAATATTGAGATCTAACAGACAATAATGACAAGGTATATATATATATATATATATATATATATATATATATATATATATATATATATATATATATATATATATATATATATATATATATATAAAACTAGTGTTTTTTCGCACGTTTGTCGACCTCTTTTTATACTATATATATATATATATATATATATATATATATATATATATATATATATATATATATATATATATATATAGTGAAAACAATAGTTATTCTGTGCTTTCGGCCGGGAATCGGCCTTTATCAAAGATGTGACTCGTACATTGAGTTCGAGTTTAAATACAGATTTCCGCGACACATACCACATATCATCGTGATTCGTTAGAACGGGATAAGGGGAGGGCGCCAAAAGTACTACAGCGAAACAGCCAAGGGAGATAGGCAGACATATGCGTCGATATTTGTTGAAATATAACAAGAGGTGGGGCCAGTAGAAGCAAACAACAATCAATAAATGACAAATAATGGAAAGGGCGAACTGGACATGGCTACATGTGCACTTGGAAAAAAGAGAGAGAGAGTAGGGGGGAAGAGAGAGAAGAGAGAAAAGCACAACAACAAAAATGAACAAGTGTCAATGGTAACGCTGCTAAAAGGGGAACATGCTTTAAGTTTCGCCTTGCGGCGTAGTTTTCTGCTTGACATGATGCCTGTTCTGTCAACAAAAACACACTGCGAGATCCGTATTTATCTATTAGCTGTACATTTCTACTTCATGTAAGCAATTATTGATGTGTCAGGTTTGTATGCCACCTCTGTAACGACCCAATCGGCCAACAGTACCTGGGTATAACAAGTAACTGGGAGAACGAAACTGGCGATAAAATAAATATTCACGCAATCATCCGTTGTTCCTCTTTTAGCTATTTCGGAGATCATATAGGTTTGGGCATGTTGGTTTTCTATTTCAGCATCTAGTGGACAACGTAAGGCAGGAACTGAGTGACAACAGACGAAGACCTGTCTTTGTAGAATGTCACTGGGTCCTTGTCTTGGTTTGTGTACTACTATAGATGCAGAAATGCGATAGATAGATAGATAGATAGATAGATAGATAGATATAGATAGATAGATGGATGGATAGATAGATAGATAGATAGATAGATAGATAGATAGATAGATAGATAGATAGATAGATAGATAGATAGATAGATAGATAGATAGATAGATATGTGTGCAAGGCAGGGAGGTTGACCGGAAGAGACGTATCTGGTTGGCTACCCCGCACTGGGGAAGGGGTAAAGGGCGACAGAAAAGTGAGGAAGTAAGAGGGTGAAGGAGGGAAGCACACACACATCACTATCGCTCAACGAAATAGATGCTTAGGTAGGATGCATGTACACAAGCATATGAGAAAAAAAAAGTCTTTTGTGCGCATCTCCAATCTCTGCCTTCCACCAAGGCGCGATAATTGTTTGAGTTGGATCCTCTTAAATTTCACTCGAGCCGCCGGCATGCGCTGTTCACCACGAGTTATAAGTGGCACCCACAAAGCTCGTGGCACATTGAAGCCAGTGGTGTATTGGGTGCGCTTACCCGGTTTGACGCTTGCCCTAACAACTTTCTTCCACATCCGGGACCACGATATTTTGACCCCCTGCGTGTCTGGGGCTAATAAATGTCGGTACTCTGTTCTGAGGGTTCAGCATGATGCGAATACCACCCTTCGCTGGTGTCACGGTCAGCTCTGTGCACTTTCGCGTGGCGTCCGAAAGGTCGTGCTGGAAGGCCGCACGTGCGCTGACCGGATGCCTGGCTAGTCCGGCGTGCTCGACCCGTCTCTCTTTGGCGCTCATCAATTCATCTTCTGCCTTGGCAGGACCCTGGTGCCTGCACTTCGCGGCTGACTCCTCTGCATTCGGCCGACCTCGGGCTTTCGCCGCGAACCGTGTCTTGTTGATGCGTCTGCGTGTAGCTATTGCTGCGTTTGGACGCGCTGCTGTTGCATAACGGAGTTTTTTTTTTATCACTGGTGCGCATCCTGTCTTTGCACTCGATGTCCTTCTCACGGTATAGCCGATGCTTACCTCGATGTCAGAGCTCTGCGGCCTCGCATTTGCATAGTCTCTTCAGTTAAACATCGCG
Organism: Rhipicephalus microplus; assembly: GCF_043290135.1. NCBI lineage: Eukaryota > Metazoa > Arthropoda > Arachnida > Ixodida > Ixodidae > Rhipicephalus > Rhipicephalus microplus. The sequence goes on from NC_134703.1 coordinate 28,524,353, forward strand.
GTTGCTGTGGGCATATTGAAGTGGAGTAACCCACCCACACCGTTACTGCGGTGCGTGACAGTTGCCGAAGGCGTTCTGAATTGTTCGTTGTAACGGAGCCTATAAGCATTGTAATTGTGTCGCGTGTATAACTCCTACTCGGCTGCGGCGGCTGCATTTACGATGGAGGCGGAAATGTCGTAGGCCCGTGTGCTCAGATTTGGGTGCACGTTAAAGAACCCCAGGTGGTTAAAATTTCCGGAGTCCTCCACTACGGCGTCTCTCATAATCATATGGTGGTTTTGGGACGTTGAACCCCACAAATCAAATCATGTATAACTCCTACTTACCGGCAGCATTAAGATGCTCTATTGAGTGGCCTTTTTTTATGATAGAAGAATGTCTGGAATATGTTTACTGCTGTATTGTTTGTGGTGTTACTGTGCATGAACACCGAGTGACGCGAGTTACAGAATATGAGATGAGATAAAATAATGCGTGTGTTTTAGAGCCTGCGCACGAACTAAACGTGACCAAGCTACATTAGCAAAATGCTTAGCCAAGGCTTTCGTCGACCGCCGTAAACGCCTTTGCTATCGATTGAAGGATTAAAGGCCTCGCCATCAGGTGGCAAATGCTTTCTCTCAGATCTCTTTAATGTGTTAGGACTATAGTTTGGTGGTATCGGTTGTGCTTTTCGGCAGCTCATACAGATATAATCCTGAAGCTTCCTGCGAGAGGGTTGTATTATTGCAAGAAAGAGCCGCGAATCGATGAAGTATCGCTTTTCGCACTATCTTATCGTTAAAAACGGGTACCCATTTCCTAACCATATTTTTACTCATTTCAATACTTCTTCCATCTTGCATTGTCTCCCGTCACAAAAATATGGAAGGGAGGCGGAAATGTAGACCCGTGTGCTCAGATTTGGGTGCACGTTAAAGAACCCCGGGTAGTCGAAATTTCCGGAGCCTTCCACTATATACGGCGTCTCTCATAATCATATGGTGGTTTTGAAACGTTCACCCCCACATAATTATCATCATCACCATCATCATTATCATCGACAACAACAACAACAACAAGAACAATATGTTAAACCTCACAAATCAATCAATCAATCAACAACAACAATATGGAAGCATGCGAACCTATACGACAAAAGACACAAAGAACGGACCGGGGAAACTGTAGTGCTAGAAAATTTCGCGAACTTGCACGATAAAGATAGATAGATAGATAGATAGAGAAAGAAAGCGAGAGAGAGAGAGAGAGAGAGAGAGAGAGAGAGAACGGAAGCTTGGAGATTGCGTTTGGTCAAAAGAATTTACTGTTGCATTGCAAGTTTGCAAACACGCACGAGCTTATGGTATATGTGCGGTGGCGTGCGTCGCTGGTTACACGTCGATAACGCTGGATCCCGTATACCCGCCAAATAATCCGTCAGAAGGTGCTTGCGCTGGCCATTTCGAGGCACAACACCGAAGCCCATCTCCCTCGTAGCCTGTGCGGCTCGAGAAGGAGGAGGTATGCGCAGGTCCGGCGAAACGGGAAATGAGGTTTCTTATCGGTGCACGGCGGTTGCTGCTCTGCCGTGTTTTACGCAGCCTGGCGGTTATTTGTGATATGCATCGTGAAGGGCGAGACTGCGGGGAAAGAAGCGGACGTGTAACAAGAACGCGCGAAGGCGGGGCTCAGTTCGTAAAGCCCATCCACCTTCGTAGGTATAGTGAAAGGCCACCTTAGAAGGGGTGGGGAGATGTTCTCGAGCGTGAGGAATTTCGAGTCCATAGGCGCTCACACTCTTTTACGGTGATTGATAATGTGCGGGCAGCAGTTATGCGCGGTCAGGATAGCGGAAGATGTGTGTGTGTGTGTGTGTGCGTGCGTGCGTACGTGTGTGTGTGTGTGTGTGTGTGTGTGTGTGTGTGTGTTTGTGTGTGTGTGCACGTGCGTGCGTGTTTCGTCTCTTCGCGGTCTTCGGTTATGCGTTCAATATTGAACGATCGCGAGTCTTGGGGAAACGCTGCGCTCGTTAGGTTACAGTGGCTCGTTCCAGCATTAGTGATGCACTCCTGAAGCAATTGAACGGGTGGCAGGCGGGTAGTTTATTATTATAGACTTGGCCTCTCGAAACGGCAATGAAGAACTTGGCGCCGTCCACCTAGCTTTGTGGCTCTGCGGGAACGCGCATGACGTAATTGGCGTGAACTGAAAATTACACATATACGTGAATAGCATTGCGGATGGAGGAAATAAAAAAAAATAGGAGGTGTTAGTTTAGTAATATCAAATCAAAGAACTGAGGGCAGCAAATGTTCACATAGCTCGTGTGAACGAGAACGATTCTGTTATTGATTTTTTTAGCTTGACTGCTGACCCGCAGCTCGCGGGATTGAATCCGGTCGCATTTTCATGGCGGTGACATGCTAGGGGACCGTGGGCTCAGTTTTAGGTGCTCATTAGGGAAACCCTGGTGGTGGAAGCTTCCAGACCTGCACTTTGCGGAGTCACTCCTGGAGTCATGATCGTATCGTCGTTTTGGGGAAGTAAAACCTGACCATCATTGTTCAAATTTGACGTTTGCATGATCACTTCTCTGTATATGTGCTGGCTTCATATACTGACGACTTTTTTTCATTAGCGAAGGATAGGTCATGTTCACTGTATTGTTGAATTTTTTTTTACACTCGCCCACATATATTCCAGCGCGCATGTGCCAAATCCGTGATGTCTCGTAACGTCGTAACAAATAAATATAGATATGCTTCTGGCTTATGCGCTAAACGAAACCGGACTTTTAAATCATTCTCATCAACTAAACCGCAAGGGCCGAAAATTCAGCTAACTCCGGCTACGATCGACTGTTGTGAGCCTGCGATTGCTACATTTCAGGTGAACTTCTACAACCAGGCACTACACCCTCTGTCAAATTGCGAAGCCGTGCTCGGAGCCCCCTTGCTCAGACATAACGATAATATCTGGGTTTTTACTTGCCAAAACCACGATATTGTTACGGAGATGAGCCCCGCCGCGTCTATGCTCTCTTCATGATGTGTGACTTTCACCTCAGGCAGCCACCTACGTCGTTTTGACCGCAGAGCCACAGGTTCCCGATGGTCAATATGTACTTCTTACTCTCGCCAACGTCCTTTTGGAGCGCAACATCGGCATTCCCCATACGCTTGTGACTGTCAGCTGATTCTGTCCTTACTCTTCCTTTACTTTATCTCCGTAACAATATGAAGCACGCTGTGGGAAAGGGGGGGGGGGGGGGGTTGGTTGTATTAAATTTTTACTCTGACGCCGCACAGTACACAACCCTTTAACATTTCGCCTCCATCGGAAAGTGATCGCACCGCCGACCTTAGGGTTCGCAGCAGAGCAACGTATACCATTGTCCCACCAAGACGGAACATGCTCATGGGCGTAGGCGAAATTGGGGCGCTCTTCGCTGACCATCGAATTCGCATGCGTGCACACCGTGGCTCCATCTGGCGATGCGGAACGGGGCACGATCTTCGTGAGGACGTGCATGCTCTCCCCTCCTAAAGTGGATCGACTTCCTGCGCCCGGGTCACGTCTCCGAAGAAGCCACTGCGGGGCGGAAAGGTCGTCGCGGCTGGCACGGCGAGGAGTCTCCCCCCTTCTTTGTGCGGGCTCACCTCTGTATATCTTATGTGCGAATATAAGATATAGCGGTGTACAACCTATGAAACTTGAGAGATGTGCAGGTTACCTCATTGATATGTGCATATATGCTCGGGTGTTCAGTCGGAATATTCTAATCATGAAGGGCGCCTCCCAAATATATATATATATATATATATATATATATATATATATATATATATATATATATATATATATATATATATATATATATATATATATATATATATACCTAAGGGCTCGTTTTTCCGTGTTTTAACACAATATTAATGAGATCTAACAGACAGTAATGCCAAGGAATGTACAGGGGAAGTTATTAGAACCAGTGGAATGTAAATAAGAAGAAAGAAAAGTGGATGAAAAAATAACCAGCCGTGAGCAGGAATCGAACCTACGATCTTCGAATAACGAGCATCATAAGAGCATCGAACGCGTTATTCGAAGGTCGTAGGTCCGATTCCTGCTCACGGCTGTTTATTTTTTCACCCACTTTTCTTTCTTATTTACATTCCATTGCTTCTAATAGCTTCCCCTGTACATTCCTTGGCATTACTGTCTGTTAGATCTCATATATATATATATATATATATATATATATATATATATATATATATATATTGAAAACGGTGCGAGGAGTGTCGATGGTTGCCCTCTCTCGTCTCTCCACCCCTTGTGTCCCATTGCTTCTTTATCTACAATTAGTATAGGAAGATGACCATTGACCACCTATACTAATAGAAGAGATCGGAGTGTTTATAAGTGTTTGGAACAGAAGGAAATAGCGTAAGAAAAGCCCGGCATGCCCTACGTGACAAGTTACTGGAACAAACAAGAATTGAAATATTAGTATTTTAGTGTGAATGTTCTGAGGCAAACTTGTAAAAAAATACTTGGCATTTACGCATCCCGTGGCTTCCACTCTGAACGAAAGATTAGAGAAACACGAAGAAACTAAACAAGCGTGCGCTATAACATTGTGCCGCAAGGCCATGAATGACGAACGTAAAGAAAGCAACAAAGCTAAGCGTCAGGAACGATCGTTTGGTGACAAATACATGGGACTCTTTGTATAAGGCAGATTATGTAAATGATGTGCGAACCACTATTTGATTCGTGATGTCGATGATTATAGTGCGCAATCGCAAAAGCCTCGCTCCAGTAGTTTTCTTTTCAGTCATGCGCGTTGTATACATGATAAGGTGTTCCATTTGCTCGTACTCGCAAACAACACTGTCGTAAATGTTGTCTTAGTATCGGTATCAATTGAACCAATCATTGTAAGCCTTAATGAGCATTGTCAGTGATCGAGTCTCGACGGTAGAGTTGACGCATTTGTTTTCAAAGACAGGCTACTTAAGATTGTCTTACAATAAACACGAGACATACCACCCGAAAAAGTATGCAGTCTATCGCCGAACCATTTACAAATACACGTTTTGAATGCCAGAACAGACAACATCTAAAGCGCAGGCGATTCGGCTCCATCTTCGCCTCGGCTCTTTTATAAACCTTATTTGAACCCAAGTCATGCTCGCAATTTTCGAGTTCGGCCTGCAAACATCTCCGAGGTGTGCTGTATGACTTGCCGATTTCGTTTCGTGTAAGGAACTGTGCCGGTGTTGTGTGTTTTCGTGTTGGCCGAGAAAAGAACAACCGTCCGCCGTGATGGATCAGTGGATATAGGGTGCTCGGCTGCCGATCCGAAGGTCGTGGGTACGATTCCGGGCCGTGACGGTCTCATTTCGATGGAAGTTGAATGGTTGAGGCTCGTGTAACTCGTGATGTCAGTGCTCGTGAAAAAACACCAAACAATCAAAATTTCCAGAGCCGTTCACTGCGGCGTCTGCCATAATCTTATATCGTTGTTGTGGGACGTGAAACCCCACATATTGTGGCGAGAATAGAAAAAACACAGCGTTCAGTCATACCTTAATTGTTACGGTATATGGGATATTACCCCCAACTGTGAAGGCAATGCCATTGTTTGGAATAGTTGCTCTTTACTGAAAACTCTATAGCACTGTCAGCACGATGTTGTTTTTTGTTATGTGTGCACACAGGCATACGCTGACGTTCTACTGCCAATCAAGAACCAGCTTTACAAGAAAGATTGTTGTGGGGACGCCGGGCTCTTAGGTATCTCGCATGAGTATGTTAATGGGTAACACTCGTAGGCTCAAGCGACAAGGAATGATGTGCAATGGTACATGCGCTCAGACGAGCAACGTTTGATTGTGTCTCTTGTTGGCTTACTCCCAATGTCACCTTTTCCTGCTATATATGAAGCTGTGATCGTCGTGAAACGGGCAGTAAGCGAAGCGGCTGCGGCCGGATTTGCGTCATCGGCACACGAAATGAAATGGCACTGCGCAGACTTCAATACCGAGGAAGCTCGAGTACTTGTAATATACGCGCATTTCCTAAACCAGGCGAAATCGAGTTTCGCCTGGCGACGCGTGGATGTAGCATCGTTCTCGTCGTCGACAAAGATATTGCACGTTTTATCGGGCTTGATAATCTGCTTGACGTGCGCTACCGAGCTTGTTACTCACCCAACGATATCTGATGCAAAACAAGGAAACAGGAAGGTGCGCTGGTGTACGGTGACTTCGCGATGTTATAAACCACCCTGTATTGCGATTCCCTTAACCTGTGAGATAACAATACTAAGTGTGTATCGATGTAACGATCTTACTCTGTTGCGCCTTTAGTGGGTCGTCCTACTCCTTTCCTGAAAGATCGCTGCGCGTGCTAATAGTCCGTGCTCTGCCTTGACTGTCGCCATTGCGCATTGTCGCCGTGATGTCAAATAAACTTCTTTTAATTGATTGATATGTGGCGTTTAACGTCCCAAAACCACCATATGATTACGAGAGACGCCGTAGTGGAGGGCTCCGGAAATTTAGACCAGCCGGGGTTCTTTAACGTGCACCAAATCTGAGCACGCGGGCCTGCAACATTTCCGCCTCCATCGGAAATGCAGCCGCCGCAGCCGGGATTCGAACCCGCGACCTGTGGGTCAGCAGCCGAGTACCTTAGCCACTAGACCACCGCGGCGGGGCAAATAAGCCTGTTTTACAAGCGGTACAAAAAGGTACCTTTGGCTTAAGCGGCACACTTTAACGTGATAATTTAACGGAATTTAAGTGGTGTTTTTTTCGGTGTTGCAGTTGGGTACACATATATTGAATATACTTCGGGTTTTATGGCAGTGCAAGTGTGATTCGCGAAATTATAATTAAGTTTTTTTTTTTTGAGCAGGGGATCAGCACCTTCATCCACTACCTATTGCGAACGTGGCCTATAGATAAATATCTGCACATATCGACGTCCTCGTTGAAGTAATCTAAACGGCTTCTGGGACCGTCTTCGCTTCATAAAAAAATACTTTAGTACAAGATAGCGTGCTTAAGGAGTGATTGTTTAGTGACAAACCGGTACACTAACACTTTTGTTTCTTCCGAGACTCGGCAACAGCCTGGTGTTCAGAATAGCTAATTTTACAAGCACGATGTATCGCGCCGGCTGGCTATTTTTCGTGACGAGAGATGGAATCGCGACTTGTGCGGGGAGGCACATATAACATCATTACAGGCGCGTGTCATGTTTGTGCCATATAGTGTATACGGCCGAGACGGATGCTAGCTGAGCCAGCACGTGTATTGTAAATATGGCGTATTGAAGATCGCGCAAAGATAGGTGACTACGATTACTGCGCCAGCTACATCAGAGCGGCTCCGAACCACACAATACATCGTTATATGGGGTCCCATATAAACAGCTGAGGAGTGTCTGCGCACGCCGCGAGCGCGCTTCTACTATACATCCTGTTGCGAGGCTGAGTTCCTTTGAAGCCGCCGTCGCCCGGCAATACCTGTACACACTTTGTTGACTGCCCAGAGAGAGAGGGAGAGAGCGGGAGGGTTAGGGGGAGGGAGAGAGTGAGGTGTCAAGATAGGCGAGGTACACGAGGATGGCTTGCGCTTCGTGAGTCGTAAAACGTTTGTTTGTTTGACACCTCTTGCGTGCGCCTGTTTCCTGCGCAACGACTGCCGGTGCATGGGTTCCTTACGTGTGACGGCGTCGTGCCATATATAGGGCGGCGAATGAGTCGGCGCTGCGCAGAGGGTCGTTTGTGAGAGCCCGGCAATGCCGTGGTATACCATAAAGAATTGCGTGCGAGTCGCCCGTTTCAGTAGGCACCAACGTGGTCTTCCGAGGAGGCCTAAATACCCTAAATATGCTTTTTCCGATTGTCGGTCGCGTCGACTGGCCGGTTCTATAAGCTCTAGCGGTGGACAATGAAACTGCTCTGTGGGGGAACGGTGTGGGCAAATATTGCAGTCATACTATACGATCACTAGACTGTAGCTGCAGCATCCTCTCGGCCCGTTGCAAAGTGTAGCGCTTATGCGATGTGCAAACCAAAGGCGTTGTTCGCGTTTCTGAGGGCTACTCACCTCAACTAAGCTATATGAATAATTTTTTTTCGTGGGTATAGCTGTGTTTGTTACGTATCATATGACTGCATATGGGATCATTGCTTACGTCATGGTGGTCACCTGGCACCTAACGTAGCAAGCTTGGCAATAAACCAGGCTCATCTCCGGGAATTTTCTTAAAGATATGTATCTATATATATATATATTCTACGGATGGACTCCTTAAAATGATCATGGCATCGGTGCTGGGAGTGTTTTAAGATTGAAGAAAGTTCATTGCGGTTATGCCACCTTCTGTATGCAGTAAGTTTACGGTATACATTCTATTCTATCTCGTAAGATATGCCCCGCTGCGGGGGTCTAGCGGCTAAGGTACTCGGCTGCTGACCCGCAGGTCGCGGGCTCGAATCCCGGCTGCGGCGGCTGCATTTCCGATGGAGGCGAAAATGTTGTAGGCCCGTGTGCTCAGATTCGGGGACACGTTAAAGAACCCCAGGTGGTCGAAATTTCCGGAGCCCTCCATTACGGCGTCTCTCATAATCATATCGTGGTTTTGGGACGTTAAACCCCACATATAAATTAATCAATATCTCGAAAGTTATGGTGGTGTTTGCTTTTGCAAGAAGGGAGGGTGTGCTTTTGTGATCTGAATGGCGTATCGGAGCTTGCCGACGTCTTTGTTCATTGAATGCCGGTGAGACCATGACCGGTCTTCCCAATCACTCGGATATTTTGTGAATCATTCTTCTGACAACGCTTGCGTGTGGCATGCCGCGGTACAATAAGTCATGCAGCGTAAGCCAATATGCGTGACTTTTGTTTAGACGATTCAGCTTCTTTTTAAAAAGTCAGGTGCCTGTTGTCGTCGTCGCGCGTGGGTTCTCCACCCAGGCGGAAATACTTTGTCGGACTTAATGGGTTGCGGAATTTACTAAATAATGAAAACTAGCTAATTAACAAATTAGTTATTAACATGGGGACAATTCTCTACATAGAAGAGTTATCGGACGTGACTATTTGTAGCATAATCATTTGTTATAAATTCCCCGTGGCACACGTAATTTGAGGTACGTATAATCGAAACTCAAGGCCTCAGGCTATATACTACATAGAAACTGAGGGCGCCCGGCGCGCAGGAAGTGCCACCGCTGTTTTACTTCAGATCGGGCACTCAAAAAAAAAAAAAGGCGTGTCGCTGTGTAATTTGTTCGGCCAGTCGTCTCTGTTGACGCGCCCCTTTACCAACGTCTAGGCACATGGCTTTTTCTTCGACCGCCTGACTAAAACTACGGCGAAGGAACTGGCAAGTGTTTTCGGGGTAAGCTTCTGGCTAACGTAAAAGAGACAGTATAGAGAGCCGCGACCAAAACGTTCGCAGCTGCTCCGTAGCAGCCGCCCAGATGAAGTCTTCACAAAGCCGTCTCGTAGACGACGCTGTTTATTCCTAACCGACGCTGCCCCAATGAGTCCAGTCCGGGGAAGCCTGCAGCAGGCTCCAGTCGGGCCGTGCACAGGACCTGGTGCGTGTCTTTTTTTTCTGCGCCGTAGAGCGTTTATTTTCCTGTGCCTCTCATTTTTTCTTAAACTTAAGATGCTGCTTCCCGCTGCGGCCTTGCGCTAAGGCGGTGCAGAACTATTTCTGAGACGGCGCACTGAAACTGTGCCTCTGCGTGTGCGCAGCGCACCGAGACCAAACTATTGTCTGGCATTATCCTCCGGCCAGTCTGCGCTCGGAAACAAACTTTTCCAGCTGCCTCTTTACTGGAAGCTTATGCGTGCATGGAGACTGGAGAGGAAAAAAAAAAAGAAAAAAAAGTACTCGGGGAAATCGACGAAAATAGAATCTGCGTGGGCACGCCCGATGGACACGTGGTCCGCCAAAGATAGCGAAAAGCGCGCATGCACCTTAATTGGCTTTTTTTTTCAAATGCGTGCTACGCCGTAGAAACCTTGCACACGCGAATAAAGCCTTATATCTCGCGTGTATATCTCGCGTACGCTATTTGAGCGCCCAAATGTGCGCCGGGAAAAGTGAACAGTATTTGTTTAGTGATCAGGCACATAATACAGCGCAAGTTTATGCGTGAATGAGTCGTAAAAACGATTTTTTTTGTTCTTACAGAAATTGATTCATGCATGTTTTTCTTTATCGCTGGCTTGCCATGAGTAGTATCTCACGACTTACAGGTTCACACTGTTTGTACGTAGGTTCTGCACGCTATAAAAGTAAGATTAACAGGGAATGTGTGTTCCTTGTGGCAACGTGTAGTGTGGGTGTGCATATATTTGACACAATGGGAGCCAAGAGGTAACACATTGTTGGTAAAAATATAGCTTTGAGCACGGGACTATCTTCTGACGTATATCCAACTGCATGTCTTGACTGGACGACGTCCGTGCGTCAGCTATGTCATCTTGTATTCAGCTATATATACATTCCATGTAAAATGCTTGGCTCAAGCTGTGCGAGCTGCCGCAGGGCGACTAAATAAATATTCGTAATAATAGATATTTCAACGTGTGAGTACAGATACTTCCACTCCTCGTTAACGGGTGCTAAAACTGACGCGCTGTTCGGTTTTAGCGAAGCGAAACATGCAGCAGGAAGATGAAAGCGGTAATAGGATTATGCACTCGTGGAACGCCTGGTTGCCGCCCTGGGTGGCACGAGCGAGGTTTGCCTGTTCCTCCTGGGGCCCAGAGTTTTGCCTTATGTTGGTTCGCCAGCCGAGTGTGCTTGTTATCTCTTCTAAAAAGCTCCCTGTACGTTTCGTTTTTGTGGCCGCATGCTATTCTTCACATCGCACACTTCTCCGCGCACCTGTGCTTGGCGGTCAGATTTACCTTGGGAATTCGTTGCAATGTTGAGACCTCCCGTACGAAGCCGTGCGCTAATGCACTGGGCATGACACCTTCAAACGGCGTTCAGATCCCACGCACTAATCTTTATTACAAACGGCGTTATTCTAGCTGACTGCTTTGCGGAAGTAATGGCGTACAGACCAGTATAGACTACTTTAGGGATGGACTTTAGTGTCATATTTTGGGCTGCTGTAGCCCTGCTTGTCTGCGGTAGTCGCACTCGCGGGAAAATGGTGGGGTTGGTGCATTGGACCTTTCCCTTACTTGATTGATTACCGTTGCGATATACGAACAAGGAAAGACCTTTGTTTAACAATCCAAGTTGAAGGCGCCCATGCGTCTTACGTAAAATTGTGGACACAGTCGTCGTGCATACATTGTAAAATTGGTTAATTTCCGATGATTACAAATTTTCCCACTGCTCTACTATAGGTACACTTGACGGTGGTGCAAAATACATTTCGCGAAAAAAAGGGGGGGGGGGGGGCAGAAGAAAAGAAAGTGAAGCGCCAAAATACCAGCTGTTTAATGACAGCCTGAGAAGCGTACAAGAAAAAGAAAAGAGCTTGCGTGAACAGCCGTGACGTGCAGCGACATGGTCAAGACAACATGTTATCGAGAAACCGCATTCCTGTCGAATACAAAGCTATAGGTGTGTCACTTACACAATCGGAACCATTACTGATAAAAAGTTCCTTTACACGAAGGCTTTTGCGCCACAGTGAAGTGTACTTAAGCACTGTAGGCAACAACTTGCCCAATAAGAAGTCCTTTTGGAATATGCCGCTGTTCTAGGTCCGGCGTAGTATGCTAAAAACGTCTCCGCTTGAGCCGGTTCTTTTCTCGTCTGTGCCGATCCATCACTCCTATGAGTAGGCAGCCGTGAGTGAGTCGTGGGCAGCGTTCTTCGATCCTTCGTCGTGCTCTGCAGAACCGCCCAGCCTTGTCCCGTGCACGACTGGCTTTTCGTTGCACGCTGACAGGAAGGATATGGCGGAGCGCACGCCGCCCATGATGACCGCGTGTTTACGATTCGTAGCCGGAGCAGGAAAACTGCGCTGGAAAGGAAAAAAAAATGAGAGTAAAGAATGGCTGATGGAGGCTATCTATGGCCTAGGTCTAAACGGCCGTGTGTATAAGCTCCCGCAAGCCCTGTTCTTTGGGCGCGCGCTTTTTGCACTAGGGGGGGGGGGGGTGATTATAAATGAAAAGAAGAGAAAAGTAAGCTCCGTAACTGTCTCTCAGGGGGGAGGACACCTCAATAGTAGCTCACGAGGGATGGAAGTATGGAAGGATTAAAAGGACAGAATTAAAGGTATAGAGATAGAGCGGTGGTAAGAGAGAGCGTGGCGCAGGGACAGGCAGCGACGGAAGTAAGAAGACAGGAAAGATGGGCACGGTCGCAGGAGTCCGAAGACGGGGCACCACTGGCGAGAGCTCTTGTCGGCGTCAGGAGATGGCGTATAGGGCAAGTCCAGTAGGTCAGAGCTACGCTGTCGTCGAATATCGGCGTTAGAAGATGACGTAGGGCTAGCCCAGTCAGCCAGAGCTACGCTGACGTCAGAGATCGCGAGGGCACAACCGGTCGGCACGAAATCCAGTGAGCGACCGCTTTTTGCACTAGGTACGCGTGGTCTATTAGAACACTTTTGTTAGTGGGCTTGGTACTAATTGTGCTACGCCCCGCCGCGGTGGTCTAGTGGCTAAGGTACTCGGCTGCTGATCCGCAGGGCGCGGGTTCGAATGCTGGCCGCGGCGGCTGCATTTCTGATGGAGGCGGAAATGTTAGGCCCGTGTGCTCGCATTTGGGTGCACGTTAAAGAACCCCAGGTGGTCAAAATTTCCGGAGCCCTTCACTACGGCGTCTCTCATAATCATATCGTGGTTTTGGGACGTTAAACACCACAAATAAATCAATCTAATTCTGCTACGTGATTGGTTTCAGCGCGTTAAAGTTGGGAACGTAAATGACGAACACCGAATCCACTGTTCCTCTCCCCATTTCTTTCTCTATCGCTTTTACCGTTGTGTAGTGTAAGCTGGTTGAGCTCCTTACTTTAAGTATCGCTCTGGTGTTAGTCGTCATACCAACCCTTTACGTTGGGTGCTTGCCAGCGTCGTGGAGATAGCGCGCGCACTTAATTTGAATGCCCCCCCCCCCTCGCCCCTTCCTCCCGTTTACACACCTTGCGTGAAAAAATGACGCAGCGGTCAACCGTTTCAAATGTAGCGTCACCAAGTGCAGGTGCCTCTTTGTCACGCGACTTCATATCACTCAACACAAGCGTTTAGTTAACAATTATAATTGTCGGGGTTTAAAGTCCCGAAACCGCCATAAGATTATGAGAGACGCCGTAGTGGAAGGCTCCGGAAATTTCGACCATCTGTGGTTCTTTAACGTGCACCTAAATCTAGGCGCACGGGCCTCAGGGATTTCGCCTCAATCGAAAATGCGGCTGCCGTGCCGGGATACAATCCCGCGACCTGCGGGTCAGCAGCCGAGTGCCTTAGCCAGTAGACCACCGTGATGGGCAGGAAGCGTTTAGTTCGCTTTTTGCACAGTCTCTTTCCAGTCGAACGGCGAAGCCTCTGGTACAAAGCCGTCATTTGTTTGCTGTTCTGTTCCGTTATGGCTGGCGTGATGTGGAGAAATTGACGTCTATATCGCCTCGAATAAATTTTTTAAAAGATGCAAAAAAAGAAAAAAAAAGAAACCGGAGTAATAGAAAAAAAAACGAAAATTAGGAATACAAAAAAGCGAGAAGAAAAAAAGAGGGTCGTCTATTGATTTGTTCTGCTGCATCAAGTTTAAAGCATGAATATTTTTAACCGTTTGCACTGTTAATACACATGCAATAAGGTTTATTTACGTAGCCTAACAAATGGGCGATAGATCGGAAATGACACAGTGCGAAGAAGATGGTGGCGTTGCAAAGCCGATCTGGTGGTGCCTTTCTCTTGCGATGATGATCGTTGGTCCCTGTCGTGGCCTTCCTTCCATTATACACAGAAGGTTCTTTTAGTGTAGAATTCGTATTTTCGAGTATCTCTGATATCCCGTGGAGGTTAGTCAGTTCTTTCTTTCTTTCTTTCTTTCTTTCTTTCTTTCTTTCTTTCTTTCTTTCTTTCTTTCTTTCTTTCTTTCTTTCTTTCTTTCTTTCTTTCTTTCTTTCTTTCCATGACCGCACACATTCTTGCTCTTGTCAGATGATGCACTTGCGCTTTCGGTCTGCAAACCCGCGTTGTTTTTTTCATTTATAGCTTATGCTATTTGGGGGACGTCCATTACGTCGTGGTCGATTTAACTTCTCGCTCGCGGTTAGGCCGATACTTCGCCCTGTATTCATCTGCGACTTTTCTTTTTTTTATATAAAAGCACGTGTGGTTCTGCGCTTCATACCTGTGGCGATATATCGTGCGTCGACGGTCTTTTATATGGCGCACTCTGGGGGGGGGGGGGCGCATATCGTACATCCGAGAGTGTAACGCCGCAATATATTTCAATTCTGCTGTGAAACAGCGTAGGCGTCGCTTGATGGCCACACTCCACGGTCCGGCGGCTGGCAGTCGTGACCCGGGTCCCTGAAGAGTACGTATACAATTTTTGCAGTGCTGCGAGTGATGCCCCCCCCCCCCCCCCCCTCGCCACCTGTTCTGCGCTTCCCAGGAGCTCCTGTGAGTCGGTACAGTGGCTTATAAGGCAGGCGCGATCTGCAATAAACTCAGCTGGCCACGCTCCCGTGATACCTTACTTCATTCTCTTCGCTCTGCCTTTTTGCGCTTCCTCTTTGAGCACTGCAGGTGTATGTGGCTGTGTCGTGAAAAAAACAAACAAAAACAAACGCATTTGGACCTTTCGTGCGTGCTTGCCGTACAACTTCGATAAAGTTCATAATGTACTTTTTTCTTCTTCATTATTTCCATTCGCTATAACTTTCTTATTCGTGCCAGTTGTCCTAGCCTACTGAAGGTCATACGATGTCTTTTTGTTTTCGGTATATTCTGTTGATCTCCTTTTACACCAACCTCGGGTCACTTTTTGTTACTCACTAAATGCATACTAGCCTGCTTTCACTTTCCTGCTCTTCGCATCACAACTAATTCTCCCTCTCTTTTTGACCTCCCTCCTCTCCCTCTTTTCTTTTTGTATTACACGAGCAGTGACGTCCGGTTTCACCCTCGCATGCAAACTAGTCCCATGCGCATAGGGAACTCGTAACAGGAGCTCACCATTCAAAGTGCAAAGTATAGCTTGCATCCTTTTTATTTATTTCGCTCGCACGCTTACTCGGTCTAGCCATTTTTTTTTTCATTACAAACTTTCGCGTCTTGCCTTTTTTCTTTTCAGTGTTGGGCGCGTTCACTTTGCTGCGTGAGAAACGACACGAACTCTAGCCATGTCACGCTGCCAAAAAAAAAAAAAAAAAAAACAACGTTTACGGCTTCGAAAGGATGACTTCTTTAATCTACTCAGATTTCTCTCTCCAAGCTTTTATTCTTGCCCTACGTCCCGCCCTTCCTTAAGGGAGAGAGTGAGAGAGATAAATAGAGAGGAAGGGCAGGGATGTTAACCAAGCTTGGCTCGGTTGGCTACCCTACACTTGGGATGGGGGAAAAGGAGAATAATAGAACGGAAAGAGACAGAAAAGAAGAGGAGTAAGAAAGAGAAGCATAAATAGTCAGCTTGAGACTACACAGCACGGCCTTTCCTTAAGAGAGAGAGAGAGAGAGAGAGAAATAAAGATGCAAGGAAAAATTCCGCTTGAGTCTGCGGCCTGCGAAGTCCAGTATTGGTCCCGGTAGGATTTCGCAGCGTTGTGGTTTTACGGAAACGACGCCAAAGCAAAGAAACCTGAGAGGCACTTGTGTCTCGCGGCCGTTGTTATCTTCCTCGCGGACCGCGTCATGGATGCCGCACACGAGATCATATTCTTATGCGGCACGTTCGTTGGTCGTTTCGCTGCTTAACGACGTTCAACGCTGACGTCGCCGTTTCGTTTTCGTTTTTTTTGTTTCTCTTTATTTCCCCAGGGCGATGAGGATATCTTGCGGTACTGTTGACATGCGTGCATGCCTTCTCGCGTATACTCTCTGGAATACGGACAGCTCGAATGGCAGCGTGGCCCCGTAATCAGTTGACGGTTTTGCTGTTTGATCATTCGAGACACTGCCGCTATCTAGTCGAGTGGGTCGAGTCTAGGCTCTTGGTGTCAGTGATCAAATAGACGAGCGCCAAAAGTGCATCATGGATCACACCACATAGGGAACGCAGAATCGCTGTCCAAGTGGCATCGATTTCGTCCATTTAAGGGAACGACATGATTGAGTGATATATGGGGTTTGTTTGATTGATTGATATGTGGGGTTCAACGTCCCAAAACCACCATATGATTATGAGAGACGGCGTAGTAGAGGGCTCCGGAAATTTCGACCAGCCGGGGTTCTTTAACGTTCACTCAAATCTGAGCACACGGGCCTACAACATTTCCGCCTCCATCGGAAATGCAGCCGCCGCAGCCGAGATTCGATCCCGCGACCTGCGGGTCAGCAGCCGAGTACCTTACCCACAAGACCACCGCGGCGGGGGATATATGGGGTTCAACGTCCCAAAACCACCATATGATTATGAGAGACGACGTAGTGGAGGGCTCCGGAGATTTCGACCACCTGGGGTTCTTTAACGTGCACCCGGATATGAGCACACGGGCCTACAACATTTTCGCCTCCATCGAAAATGCAGCCGCCGCAGGGGAACGACATTTTATTGCCTATTACCGTGCCTTCCTTTACACTGTTGGCGCGATCACCCCTGGTAACTTTTATCATGCAAGGTGTCGCGCGGCCCAGTCCGAGGTCGCGGGTTGGATTACTGGCCGCCGCGGCCCCATTTTGAATAAATATATGCAAGGAACACCTATGTGTTTAGATTACGGTGCACATCGAGGAATCCTAGGTGGTCGAAATTGATCTGAAGTGCACCACTATACGGCGTGCCATATATCGTAGGTTTGTTCCGCAAAACACCACTAATGATTATTGCTACAATATTGATGCTTGTCATACCCGTTCCCCCATATGTTGCAGCTTAGCCGCGCACGTACAGATCCCTCAGTGATGGCGTGCGTTAATAGGGAGTTTTAGAATAGCGCACCGCTAGCCCTTGCGGTGCGGTCGCTGCCACTGCGCATGCGTCGTAACGCGAGTCGGCGTTCGCGTTCGCGGACCGCACGCAAAGAATACGAAATTGCGTGCGGTGATGGCGGCCCGCAAGTGGCCCGCAAGCGCTGGTTTCGAGAGTATACGTGCCGTGATGGCGGCCCGCAAGCGCTAGTTTCGAGGCTACGGTGTCGCTGCGATCGTGCGTTGCGGATCGCAGCAGGGCAAACGCTATTCTAAAACTCATATGGCGCCCGCAACGCCCGCAGCGCTTGCAAACGGTATTCTAAAACTCACTATTGTGTGCACAGCTTTTCGTCTAATGCCGAGGGCTGACTTTATTGCTCACTGAAGCCCCTCTAACTCTAGTTCAGTTTAATAAAATATCTCTAGACATATTCGCTCACGCATAATCAGCTACATGCCATAGCTAATTTATCTTATCCACCGTTGCAGGTGATAATCACTTTTCCACTTATATACTTATAGGCTTGTCCAGTTGTTTTTCTCACTGTTTAAACTGTCTAGACTGTACATACAGTACACTCTAAAAAATATCGAGTAAAAAGGGTGTCCTTTTGTCCCACAACAATAATCGTCATCAGGCTTGCGTGCGCTTCCTTTCTTGAAAACTCGGCGCTGGCCACTTTCCTATCGAGAATGCAATGTAAGCCTGATAATGGGCATGTCGATCGTGACCGGAATGTACCGGGCGCGGGGCGATAGCGCAAGGATGGAACGCAATATAGATGACGATTATTGTTGTGGGACAAAAAAACACCCTTTTTACTCACTCTTTTTTTAGAGTGTTGTTAAGCGATAATGATATACTAAAAAAAAAAAACCCTCCGTCTTGGGAGCTGGTTCGTTAGTAGCCACTCGCAGGCCAGTCTCGCCTCCCACAATGGGCAGCAATTTCGCCAAGCGCATATGCGCTGTCGTGGCGCGGTCGCTGATGGTCTTAGCAGCCGCCGCATGCTCGAGAAGACGTCTTTCGCACGTATACACACCGACACACGAGTTAGGACCTGGCGAAGCATCGCATTTTGGGGCAGAACCGTAATCCTACCGCGACCTCTGCAGCTCGCATCGGAGCTTCGCGCCGAGCTGAGCATGCATGCGTCTTATCCCGGCTTACGTGGCCGACGATCGCGGACAGCGCTTGTGTATACCGTATTCACCGCGGAGTCCTGCCAGCCGAAGGATTTGTGTATATATACGAGCTGCAGCTGCACTGCAGGACTTCCTATGCGGTGGCGTATTTACAGAAGCTGTACACAGGACTTCCTGTTGTTTCGCTAATCAGCGTTTCGCTCTCCGCGTTTGCCGCTCGAGTGGGTTAGGCCACCGCTGATCACTATCTCAGCGCGACGTGGAGGAACCCTTCTTATTACGTGCGCGGCTTCCTTCTCGTGTCATGTAGAACGCGCAGTATTTAATTAATAACTACTACCCTGCAGTTAAAACAGAAAAGTGATGCCCCATACAACTTCCTTAGCTTCATTGTCATTTGCTCTCTGCCATCTCTTCCTTTATTTTGCCAAAGTATTGCATACCAGTTTTTCTGGACTTGTTAACTAACGTCTCTGCCTTCCCTCCCACCTCCTTTATTCTTTCCTTATTTGTCTGTTGGTTTCACTAGGTGGCAGCGTAGGAATAAATAAATAAATAAATAAATAAATAAATAAATAAATAAATAAATAAATAAATAAATAAATAGCCCCGCCGTGGTGGTTTAGTAACTAAAGTACTCAACTGCTGACCCGCAGGTCGCGGGATCGAATCCGGGCTGCGGCGGCTACATTTTCGATGGAGGCGAAAATGCTGTGGAAACGTGTACTCGAATTTGGGTGCACGTTAAAGAACCCCATGTGGTCGAAATTTCTGGAGCCCTCCAATACGGCGTCTCTCATAATCAAATGCTGGTGTTGGGACGTTAAACCCCACATATAGATTAGAAATAAATTGTTGTAGGCCCGTGTACTCAGATTTGGGTGCACGTTAAAGAACCCCAGGTGGTCAAAATTTCCGGAGCCCTCCACTACGGCGTCTCTCATAATCAAATGGTGGTTTTGGGACGTTAAACCCCACAAATCAATCAATTAGATTAGAAATAAATAAATAAATAAATAAATAAGTAAATAAATAAATCTGACGCAGAGGGAATTTTAAGTATGTGCTAAAGCTGCGCGACTATAAGCCAGTAACTGTATTATTCTACTTATAGTTAAGTTACGGCAGTCATGTGCACCCTTGCGACATGTCATTTCAAGCTTTTCATGTATGTTGCAGTCTTGTGCTGACTGAAATATGATCAGTGCATGCTGAGCACGCAACAACGGAAGAGAGCCTGACAGTCTCTTGTATCGTAGAAAAGAGAAGCTTGGTTGCCCATGGCATTCAGACAGCTCTTATTTTGTTTGTAGAGAAATGTCATAGATTGAAGAGCGCTCAAGCTGAAATATAGGTTCTTACAGTGTTTTAATGCTATTTTTTTATCCCACTGCCTAATCCAGCTTTCATTCCTCGGAGCTGCGTCGCGCTAAGTTAAAGCATCTCTCTCTCTTTATCTCTCTCTTTTTTTCTCGTAAGAGATGAGTCGCACGTACGATAGTGTTGGGTATATGATCATGAGATGGCGTTAACCATACAGATTTCGGACCTTTTCGTGATCTCGAAAAAAATAAAAAAAATGGATAAGCAGAACCGGTGTGTAGGTCGTTTATACATTAGTTGGATTGTTTACAAGTTGTAAGTAGTTTTTGCGATCTCGACGAATATATACTGGGTGATAGGGTGAGTAACCTTACGAGAGAGTCGTATATGGTGCAGATCACGGTGTTTAGAGCGCGCACACTTGATAACAATTGGTGGGGTTTGAACGCGCCAGAACTACTATATGATTATGAGAAACGCTGTAGTTAGAGGGCTCTGACAGTTTCGACCACCTGGGACTCCTCAAGATACACCTAAATCTAGAATACACTGGCATCCCACGTTTAGCAGGGAATTGTAGAGTGCCATACGCAACGCTTGAGGCGGTTGCGGTCGTAGCGTTAGCGTTTGCCACTCAACGGGGGCCCGCGCGAGGTACGACGCATGCGCAATGCAAAGCTTTGCGTTGCGCCGTTCTAAAGTTCTGTAACACCCCAGTGCCATCTTGCGGTCACTTGTAAATGGGATCTGGCCATAACCGCCCAGTGACAGATACACCCGGTATAGCGGAATGTAAACGAACGTGCGTCTTCGTAGCGGTGATCGCTTCAAGGAACGAGCTGATAAGCGCCATGGGAGATTGTGGCTGTTGACGCCTCGTGGAAAAGCACACGACTTCCTTCTTTCTTTTTTCTTCCCTTTTCCACGAAAAGTGGTCGTCGTGTCGCGCCGCCCTCTCGTCACCTTGGCCCCCTGTCCTCGATTCGCGGTCTGCCGGAGAACGTGTCTTATCGGGCGTTTCCTTTCGCGCGGCTAAAGTGCGCGCCGCAGGGACTCACGCGAATACACACGATCGTAAGGGAAAGCGTGCTCGTACGCAAGCGCGCATGTACGACTTAACGAGCTGTTGCAGCTGTATCGGAACTTCGACGCAGAATCAGACACACCGATTGAATGACCTCGACTGTCCCCCCTCCCCCCCCCCTCTTGGTATTGCTCGCAATTGCGAATAATTGAAGCGAGAGCACAGGCTTACTCCTCCTGTTTAAGCTCCGTTCTTTTTCTGTTCTTATTTGAAACGCTCGGCTGTCATTTCGTATATAGTGACGTCTGCCGTTTGATTCTGCGCCACTGTTATCAAGTATATCGTTAACTGCCTGTTGATCTTAAACTCGCAACACGCATGGGTGCTCGGATTTCCTAACCACCGATGAATATCAAAAAGTACATAAGTGGTTGATACTGAAATAAATTAGTTTATTGAATCATTGATTGATTGATCTGTTGATTGAGTGATGATTGAATGATTGAAGGTAAGTCTTTGTCGCAAAAAAAGAATGCTTGATTGATGTAATTTCATGGCCCAGAATTTGTTTATTTCATTTCAACAAACGCGCCAATCGGTGGTAACTGCCTTAAAGCTGTGCAGGTCCATATACCGCGGAGTTTTCGCGATGTTCAGCCAATGAAATGACAAGAAGTGTCACAAGAGGCACTGCAGTGAATATGGTCGTCGACAAGAAAACTTTACCAGTTTTGGTGGCGAAGCGGGCTGGTTTACTTCGGGAGCACGCTGCAGAGCAAGATAGCCAACCATCACCAATCAGACGAACTTAGTTAAGAAAATCAGTTGATAATTACTGAACACTGACACTCTCTGCAGTCGTGTTCATCACGACAAAACACAAAGACGAATACTTCAGAGAACCATCGATTAATGCAGCTTACTTAATAGTTTGTTGCATGACTTGCAGATTCGGGCATTCAATCCGTCTCCTCGTGGCTCTAAGAATTCTGTGCATGCGCCTTTTCTCCGACCATTATCATCCAGTCTCCGAAGCTCTTGTCCTCGCTTTTATCGATGCCTCCGGCGACATGGCAGACCCTGCCCTCCTCAAGACGAAAGGCGCTGCATGGTGCGCAGCTTCGAGGCAGACACTCTGTGCTGGTAGAGCTACAAAGTGACTCATCTTGGCAGCCATCTGAATCGTGTACGATTTCACCGGGGACCTTGAGACGCCGTCGTGTTCCGAATTGCGCGAGCGTGATAGCATATGCATTTCGCCCTGCGGCAGTGCTTATACGATGTATCGCTCAGTGTTGTCGGGGTGGTTCTGTTGGTACAGTTTGTACGCTGCAATTATTTATTGAGAAAGCGTGGTGATACTAGGAATGTGGTTGATTGTCCCGGATACCTGCATATCTCCGTAGAACCTGCGAAAATTAATAAAGGTGCATGCCATTTATCCGTCGAAGTGGATTATGATGTCGAAAATGTTACGATAGCTTACAGCTTCTTTGATGATTTTTTAACTACCGGCGGGATGTCTTTTGTGCTTTTGCAAATGTATAGCCTGGGTATTCACGATATATTCATCTTCATTTGATGTAGTAAAAAGAGAACAAGAAATATTGCGAATGTTTCCTTAGTTGCTCCACCAACATTTCGTTGCTTCGGGAACAAATATTTCGGAGGCTACGTAATTAACGTTAACGTAATTACTCGCTGTTAGCGGTAGTATTTTCGCCCTGTCGTGGTGGTCTAGTGGCTAAGGTACTCGGCTGCTGACCCGCAGGTCGCGGGATCAAATCCCGGCTGCGGCGGCTGCATTTCCGATGGAGGCGGAAATGTTGTAGGCCCGTGTACTCAGATTTGGGTGCACGTTAAAGAACTCCAGGTGGTCGAAATTTCAGGAGCCCTCCACTATAGGGCGTCTCTCATAATCATATTGTGGTTTTGGGACGTTAAACCCCACATATCTATCAATCAATCAATCAATCAGTGGTAGTATTTTACCATACCTCTACGTAATAATAAACCGAGGAGAGGCTCTTGTCGCTGATGCGACATCTCATCGCTGAACACGACATATCTAAAGAGGACGCTCTGTAATTTTGTGGCGAGGCGATGATGCGTCGGCCGCAGGAGCGGCGGGAGTGACTATAGTGCCTGAGAGTGAAAAGTCTGAACAATTGTAAGTTGGTGACTAAGAAGCTCAATTTAATTGCTTTGCTATTGCCGATCTCATTGTCAGATGGGTTGTTTAACGCTGTTTATCGGTGCATTTGATAAATTTACTTTGACGTCAGTGACGGCAATCGGGAATGTTTAGAGAGGGCTGTACAGGAGTTAGCATGATACCTCTTTAAATATGTTTAACCTGGCACATTTGTGTTATCGCGCCTCGTAAAAGAGTAAGCACGCGGTGCGGTCGAGTTAAATTTGTCGTTATATTTTTATCTGTATGATAAGGTAGGATGTGCTGGCTTGACCTATTGGAAACACTAACCCGCATTGGGAGATTACTGGACACCAATTAAGGATGGAAGTGCACGAAGCGAGAAGCTAGAACGATCCTGTCTGTCTCTGTGCGCCGTAATCCGCAAATGTAACCTATGAAATGACCATATGTCAGGCGCTATACAAAATTGAAACAAGATAGCGTAAACCTTTACCTGCTATAGGGATGCCTGGATGAACTCGTGACAAGATAAGGCGATAAGGGTCACGTTTCTGCGCGGATTTACTTGGCGAACTTACGTCGACATTTTCTGCGTACCATTCGCGTGCGTGGTTGTTTTTTTTCCTGCTTTCTTTTTATGAGTGCGTGTCGCGACCTCTGAATGTAAACAAGATAAATCAAGTCTGGAAGTAAATGTATCGTGCCGTTTAAGAAAGGAGGAAGGGGGAGGGAGGTTCCGCATTATTTTCATTTTTCCGTGTCCCGCGCGTTCTTCAACGAAGTGTCACGCTCTATTTTTGGTTGCTTATTTGATTGCGTCCGTCATTTCTCTTTTTGGCAGCAGATGATGGCTTGAATATGATTCATCTGCAGAACTTACAAAAAGAACGTGCGGCGCTTCCCCTCAAAGTATGAAAAAAAAAGTCAAGTATGAAAAAAAAAAGTCAACCGAGAGTATGACCAAGTGTTTTCACCGACAGAAGTGATTTTTTTTTTTTTACGGAAGGATGGGTCCTGCCTGTTCGAGACAATGAAATATCGTTAAGAGCAATGTAGCCGACTTGCCGTCGTAAGCCATGCACTCCACACCGGCCGAGTTCTTTCTCCATGAACAAGTGAGCGAACATGTTGGTTTATTGGGCAGCGTTGTCGTGGGCACGGGGGGAGGAGGTGCCATTTTAAAACGTCCTTATCATGTAATGTTGCCGCTTCCCCCCTATCTACCAAAGAGGGGTGCCGATTCTGCTTCATATCTTTACTCAGTCGTACATTTCACGCCGTTTCTCTAGGCTCAGGGCTACGCATGAAGAGGAAGAAGAGGAAGAAAGTTTAAGCGGAAAGACAGGGAGGTTAGCCAGTTCTTAGACCGGCTGGCTACCCTGTGCTGGGAAAGGGGTGAGGCGAATGAAAGATGGTAAAAAGAAGTGTTGCGAAGAGAGAGAGAAATTACATGTTTTCTGATAATAGCGAACAAGGACCTCTGGTGTTACACTAAATAGCTGTTTACGTCTCACCTTTGCCGCGGAGAGACAATTCCAGGCCTTTGTGAGAAACATGTCAGCGCTTCATTATCATTTTCGCGTCCATGCAGAGCTTGCCCTTCAGACGTGGCGCATATATATATATATATATATATATATATATATATATATATATATATATATATATATATATATATATATATATATATATATATATATATATATATAATGAGATCTAACAACAGTGATGCCAAGGAATGTACAGGGGAAGTTATTAAAACCAATGGAATGTAAATAAGAAAGAAAAGTGGATGAAAAAATAACCAGCCGTGAGCTGGAATCGAACCTACGACTTTCGTATAACGCGTTCGATGCTCTAACCACTGAGCTACCACAGCGGCCTTCCCTCCATCGACTTTTTTGGGTTTATATGTGAATTTAGAAGTAGGAGTGACAGTCAGCGCCATCTATAAGCCAAGCGACGAGTGTGAAAAAACTCTTTTATGCGCATGTTTGGCGTCACGTAGCACGTGAACTTATTATGAGCGGGCAGCCGATTAATAGTACCTCGTGTATATATATATATATATATATATATATATATATATATATATATATATATATATATATATATATATATATATATATATATCACTGGGATTTTTTCGGGTCTCGTGGGGCTTACCGTACGTGGCTTCCTCGTTTGGCCACGCCCACCAAATGCCCCTTGACCCTTGTAGCACGCGTAACACGTATTCATTAAGGTCCCTAGATAGATGAAATTCGCGCCTCGATTGCCCCGTATACCTTCGACTGGATCGGTCAGTGCACTCATGAGCCCGAATCGAAACCGGCGATCAAGAACCCATTCTCCTCGCTTTTTACTTCTCGTTCTTCGCCGATGTTCGCACGCCGGGTCATGCATGCGGAACCAGTGGCCTGACCCGCTTATAGAGTCCGCATGATGACTCCGTAATTCATACGACTGCTGCGTGCATTTTTTCGAACGCGAAAACTATAGCTTCTATAGTATCGTGTCAAAATATCGACGTTCCGACTACCCTCGCTTATATTCGGCCCGCAGAACTACACTAGATCGCTCCTGACCGAGCGCCTTCTGCGAAATGATCTTCTCTCTCTACCATCGCTCTACTTTGTTTCTTTTTGTTTTCTTGTCGCATTCGTTACTCTTCGCGCGACTGCCTCATTGTGACGTTCGTTCGCCCGTTACGATCGTTTCCCTGTTTCTAATAGCTCTGTGTTTATTTACTCCAAGAGACATTAAGCAAAACAGACTGAAAGCTACTTTTCACGTTAGTGTAGGACTAGCCGGGGCTGAACCTGTTACGTTTGCCTTTTCAACACTTCATGATGCTTTGCTTTCGAAACAATGACAGCCCAACCACGGCAGTCAAGTCGCTTTTTAGCTCTTGTAAAGAGCAATGCGCCCTCTGTGTGTGTGCTCTGTCCTACTTTGTCCTCTTTTGCCGTCATGTATTTGGCGCACTGAGAAACGTTTTCCTCGTGAAGTTTGTGATGCGCAATGTTTGCAGCAGAATTGGAGGTGTCTTTAAAGCAATACCTTCCTGAAGTTGTTTACTCATGTAAAGGCCGGAAAACAACAAAGGATCAATCAGTCAATCGTGCACTCAATCAATCAATCAATCAATCAACCAATCAATCAGTCAGTCAGTCAATCAATCAATCAATCAATCAATCAATCAATCAATCAATCAATCAATCACTTAATTAATTAAACAACGAAGCGCTTCTTCAGCGATATTTATTTTCTAAGCCAATATAGTCTTGTTTGCATGGTGAGCGAATAGCGTGTTATTTCAACATGCAACGCAGATAGAAAAAAAAATGCCCGCAGCTTCCCTCGGGGGAACACTGAGGAGGATGCGGAGCATATAATTGGTTAACGGGGTGTTAAAGTGCGACTTACTTGGGTCGATGGCTAAATTGGTTAACGTGGTTGTGAAATGGGGTGTTAAATTGCGACTTACTTGGGTCGATGGCAAAATTGGTTAACGAAGTTGTAGGAGGGGGTGTTAAATGAGTGAACACGTACACACGTATGCGAAAGGGCGGCGCTGGTCGAAGGGACGTCGATCATTGTGTTTGTGGATTCGTTGGAATTCATTTCACCGCGACCTTGGACGTCGACGCGCCGTACAAACCAACCGACGAGCGGCAACTGAGCGAGCGAGCGCCGACCTTGAGTATATATACAGCGCGACGGCGCATGCACTGTCTGCTGTTGAATGTTCTCGAAGCGCGACGGCGCATGCGCGTCCACTGGAGAATCAGGAGAATTGTAGATTGTTCTCGAAGGGGAGAAGCGCGCGCGGCATAGATGGTGGGTGACGGTGCATGCGCGCGTCAGCTGTCGAATGTTCGAGAAGGGGGAGAAGCGCAACGGCGCATGCGCGCGCGTCAGCTGCCGATGTTCTCGAAGCGCGACGGCGCATGCGCGCGCGTCAGCTGCCGATGTTCTCGAAGCGTGACGGCGCATGCGCGCTACATTATACAGCTAGCGAATGTTCGTGAAGAGGAGAAGCGCACGCGGTGTGTAGAGGAGGAAAGGTGCACAGATGGTGGAGGAGTGAAGCGCGCGCGGTGTGTAGAGGAGGAAGGGATGCTGTTAGGACCGGCGCCAGGTCTGACAATGGATCGGCGTTCCTTTTGATGTTCCTTTTGAGTCGCCAAACGGGTTGGCGGCCTGTGTCCGCCATGTATTGTTCCCACCTGGCCGGAGGGTGCGGCGTCCTGCCGCCGCGGCTCCGTGAGCAGTTCGGGAGACCACCGGTGCAGCTTCTTCTTTGGAAGATGACGGCGGCGGCGGCGGCCGGGAATCGTCCCGCTAATTGAACGAGTCGTTCGGCACCCTTTGAAGCTTGTTTACGGCGGCCCTTTCGATGGATGCAGTCATCAACTCCAGACCCCTCGCCCAGCGACACACCTTGACGGGGGGGGGGGGAGCCGCGTTCGTGCCACATGGCCGTGCGGTGACCACGCTTCAGTTTTGAACGTTCGCGTGGACCGTGCGTGCTCGTCACCCTCGCGGGTAATGTGTGGTCCGTGATTGGACGGTGCCATCTGTACGCGGTCCCCGATCTAGGGATCTGGGGAGGACAGACCCTTTATAATGAGCCCCCACGGCTCATTCGGTGTGCTTTTTCGAGTGGAGAACTCGCCATGTACGAAGAACGCCACTATATATCTAAACTTTCTTATTGACCTCTCTCTAATGTAAATAAACGTCTGTTCTCTGTTTTCCCATATAAGCATTGCTTCTCGCTATAAGGGACGAGTCCGATGGGAGCCAGCTACCAACGACGAGACCCACAGGACCCAGACCACAACAACTGGATGGCAGCGGTGGGATCGAGCTCATCGACCAGGAGGCAATGCTGAGACCTGCTGTCTGGAGGACCTAGAGTCGGACAAAACTGCTTCGTGGCATCTCTGACAACACGGGAAGGAACGCGTCCGAATTCATGACTGCATAGGGTGAGTGCACTGCTTTTCTTTGCTGAGATATCACCAGGCTTTGCGTAGGATTGTAAACAAAGCAGTGATTTGGTAACGGTTGACGGAAGTATTGATAGTACGTCAAAGTTGTTTAGTTAAAAGAGTTAGCAGCACCAAGGACCGCCATGAATTTGAAGGGACTAAAAAAGCCAGAGTTGTTAGAGTTGGCCCGAGAGCTGGGCCAGGTAATTGCCGAGACGAAAAGAAAGCAGGAGATCATTGACGCCATCGAGAAGATCGGGGCAGATGACGATGAGCTGAGCGAATGCTTGGAGGCTATTACGCAAAGGAAAGAGGAGCAGAGGCTCCGTGAGGAAAAAGAGGAGCAGAGGCTCCGGGAGGAAAAAGAGGAACAGAGACGTCGTGAGGAGAAAGAGGAAAGAGAACGTATCGATCGTATGGAAATGAAACGCCTAGAAATTGAACTAGCAAAGGCTCAATCAATGAACGGAGCTAGCGCAGTGGCACGAGAAAGAGAGCGCCGAATGACAGATTTGATGCCATCCTACGCGGTAGGAGGGGACATGGGTCTTTTTCTGGTGCACTTTGAGCGCACGTGCGAGAGGGAAAATTTTGCTAAAAACACGTGGCCCCAGCGCTTGCTTACGCTGCTGCCGTGTGAAGTAGCTGACATTATAGCCCGTATGGGTAAAGAAGACGCAGACGACTATGACAGAGTCAAAGCGAGTCTGCTCAAAAAGTACAGACTGTCAGCGGAGGCGTTCAGGCGAAAATTTCGTGAGATCGAGAAAGCCAAAGACGAGTCATACCCAGAGTTTGCGTACACCTTAAAGGTAAATCTGGAGGAATGGCTTGGAGAGGAGGGTGCGCTTGGCGACGCGGAAAAGACTCTGCAGTGTTTTGCGTTGGAACAATTCTTTCGGCGTCTACCTGAAAACATTAGGTACTGGGTTCAGGATAGACAAGGAGTAGATACTATCACGAGAGCGGCAGAGCTCGCAGAGGAGTACGTAAATCGCCGTGCCCTCGAAGGCAAGGATGTCCCTAGGAGGGAGATTAGTAAATATCGGGCCGACAAGCCTCCGCGATGGACAAAGTCGGGTCGGTATATGCCGAAGGAGGGTTTAGACTCCAAAGGAAGCGGTGATGAGAAAAACAAGAGAAAGGAAGAAGCACCCGAGAAAAGGGCGGAAGGGCAACAGAAAAAGGCGTTCGAGGCCAAGAAGCCGATAGTTTGCTATAACTGCCAACAGACGGGGCATATTTCTTTGGGTTGTAAGAACCCGAAAGTTGTGTTAATGTCACTCTGTAGTAATGACGAAAACATGAAATTGCTAGAACCATACATCCGAGACCTAGTCGTGAACGGCCAACCGTGCCGCGTGCTCCGCGATTCGGCCGCCACTATGGATGTAGTGCACCCGTCCTATGTCGAGGAGAGTCAGTTTACAGGAGAATGCGCGTGGATAAGACAAGCAGTAGAGACAAACAGTGCATGTCTCCCAGTAGCAAGAGTCCGCATCGAAGGCCCTTTCGGTGTTCTAGACACTGAAGCTGCCGTTTCGGCACATCTCCCAGTGCAATACCCGTATTTGTTCTCAAATAAATCAGAGTACTTGCTGCGACAAAAAGGAATTGGGTTCAGTGAGGGTATCGTACAGGCCTTAACTCGATCCAAAGCAAGGGAGCTCGCCGCTCAGACAGTTTGTAAAGATCCGGTGGCAGACGAAACAGCTTCAACGGCAGAGCCTTCTTTACCTGGCACGAAACTGGACCGCCCTATAATGGAGCCTCAAAACACAATATCTAAAGAAAGATGTAAGAAACCGGATGAATCCGAGGCATCTCGAGAAGTAGAATGCACTATAAAGCTGTTAAATGTAAGTCCTACAGAACTGATAGTGGAACAGGAAAATGACTCCACTCTCCGTAACCTAACGCCAGACGCGAAGGAAGGGGTGGCTAAGCAAAACATTCAGTTCACCAAGAAGGGGGGCGTCTTGTACAGAAAGTACACGAGTCGAAAAGGAGTTCGGTTTAATCAGCTAGTCGTACCGTATCCTTTCCGCAAGGAGCTGCTGCACCTGGTCCACGGAGGTTTGTGGTCAGGGCATCTCGGCATCAAAAAAACAAAAGAATGTTTGTTACGGGAGTTTTACTGGCCCGGCTGCTTTCGGGAGGTGGAGGCATTTGTAAGAAGCTGCGACACGTGCCAACGCGTTGGCAAGCCAGGGGATAAGGCTAAAGCACCTATGAAGCTGGTCCCCATTATCACAGAACCGTTTCGCAGGCTAGTTATAGACACAGTGGGTCCACTTCCTGTAACGCAGTCCGGGTACCGGCACATACTCACAGTGCTCTGCCCGGCCACGAAATTCCCGGAAGCAGTACCGTTAAAGGAGCTCAGCTCGGAGGAGGTAGTTAAAGCGCTTTTATCTATCTTTGCACGTGTAGGCTTCCCCGCAGAAATTCAGTCCGACCAGGGATCTGTTTTTACAAGTGCACTAACCTCGACATTTCTAGAAAAGTGTGGCGTTAAAATCATCCACAGTTCAGTGTACCACCCTCAGTCAAATGCTGTAGAAAAGGTACATTCAGTCATGAAACGGCTGCTACGCGCCCTTTGTTATGAGCAAAAAGAGGATTGGGAGGCTTGCTTGCCCGCAGCTATGTTCGCGCTTCGGATCGCTCCTCACGAATCAACAGGGTTTTCGCCTGCGGAGCTGGTTTACGGACGTGCTCTTCGCTCCCCACTTCGCATTGTTCGAGAATCTTGGGAGGGCCGGGCGGACGACCCTTCGGTAGTAGCATACGTGCTTGAGCTGTTAGACCGACTTCACGCAGCTCAAGAACTAGCGGAGCAGGAAATGCGCAGAGCTCAAAACAACGCTAAGCGCTATTATGACAAGACAGCCCGGACGCGAAGCTTTCGAGTAGGGGAAAAAGTGATGATACTGAAACCCTCACTGAAGAATAAACTTCAGGTCCAGTGGGAGGGACCTGTTGAGGTAGTTCAGAAATTGTCAGACACAAATTACTTGGTTACTGGACTGGGAAGGCGTAAAACGCAACAGGTGTACCACACTAATCTGCTCAAACCGTACCAGCAGAGGCATGCCGTTGTAAACATGTCGCTCAATCAACCGGAAGAAATGCCTATTGATTTCCCGGAGTTAACAACAGAAAACAAAGACATTGGCGAGACTATTAGTAACCTGGTAGAGCAGGCGGAGTTGGAGCCAGATCAGAAAGCGGAACTGAAGGAACTATTGTTTGACTTTAAAGAAACATTTTCAGACACACCTGGCAGAACCAAAGCCCTAGTTCATGATATTGAGCTGACATCTTCGGAACCAATTCGTTCTAAAGCTTACCGCGTTTCCCCGAGGCAACGGGAAATAATGGCCGCGGAGATAAACCGAATGCTCGAGCTAGGAGTGATCGAGCCAGGAGAGAGTGATTACACCTCGCCTCTGATCTTGGTTGAGGTCCCAGGGAAAGAGCCGCGACCGTGTATTGACTATCGGAGGCTCAACTCGATTACAAAGGACCAAACTTATCCAATTCCGCATATTGAGGAAAGGCTTGAGCAAGTCAGCAGTGCCAATTTCATCTCGACTTTGGATTTAGTCAGGGGATACTGGCAGGTGCCTCTAACTGAAAGGGCTAGTAGGCTTGCGGCGTTTATTTCCCCGATGGGAACATTTCGGCCGAAGGTCCTTAGTTTTGGATTAAAGAATGCCCCTTATTGCTTTTCTGGCCTAATGGACAAAGTGTTACAGGGTATGGAGGACTTTGCCCTCCCGTACCTAGATGATATAGCTATTTTTTCTTCTTCCTGGATAGACCACATGAAACACTTGCGAGCTGTGCTATGTCGTCTGCGTGAGGCCGGCTTAACAGTGAAGGTTGCGAAAAGCCAATTGGGGCGCGCTGAGGTAGCTTATCTAGGGCATGTAATAGGCCAAGGCTACCGCCGGCCGTCAGAAGTAAAGCTGGCCGCAATAGACAACTTTCCCCAACCACGAACCAAGAAAGACATTCGGTCGTTTCTTGGATTGGCCGGTTATTATCAAAGGTATATCCCGCGTTACTCTGACATTGCAAGTTCCTTGACAGACGCTCTTAGAAAGACTGAACCCCAGACCGTAAAATGGGATGGGGCCAAGGAACATGCATTTTCTACGCTAAAGAAGGCACTAAAAAGTCAGCCAGTGTTGAGCGCGCCTGACTACTCTAAGCCGTTCATTCTTCAGTGTGACGCCAGCGACCGGGGTATGGGTGTCGTGCTTTGTCAGAGGGGAGGGAACGACCAGGAACACCCTGTACTGTATGCCAGTAGAAAGCTTTCTGTTCGTGAGGAAGCATACAGTGCCTCAGAAAAGGAATGTGCCTGCGTTGTTTGGGCTGTGCAGAAGCTAGCTTGCTACATCGCCGGTTCTAAGTTCACAATAGAGACTGACCACTGTCCCCTCACATGGCTACAGTCCATGTCATCGAAAAACGGCCGTCTTTTGCGCTGGAGCTTAGCTCTTCAACAATACACCTTTGATATCCATTACAAGAAGGGTAAACTCAACAGCAACGCAGATGGTCTGAGTCGTTGTCCCTAGTACCCCGAGGGCTTCAAAACGATTTTCTGCTTTCTATCCTCGATTTGAGGCCCACTAGTTTTCTGTATTTATCCAAACATGTGTCAAGTGTTTTGTTTAATGTCTTCAAAAGTGGCTGATGTGGTGTTGCGACTCGGCGGGGGCCACAGGAATAAAGTTGAGGTAGAAGGAAATGACTTCCACAGGTGAATCTAAGTCTGGTGATTCTGAGTAGGGAATTGCCGTGTGCTTGCTTGTGTGTGGGTGTGCTTTCGGCGCAGTTTCCGCAGTTCCTCATTTGTGGTGGGCGGAAAATATGGTGGAGGGGGGTCACCTCATCCCTGCGAGCAACGCCCTCTTGGTCAATGATCATCGGATCCAGTGTTCGGGACAAAAATAATAGAGGAAGAGCCGACAAGCTGCAATACAGATCCCGCTGCACAGTACCTGCTGGCCACTGCACCTCGGGATCTTCTTTCCCCGGCGGAGAGGCTGTTAGGACCGGCGCCAGGTCTGACAATGGATCGGCGTTCCTTTTGATGTTCCTTTTGAGTCGCCAAACGGGTTGGCGGCCTGTGTCCGCCATGTATTGTTCCCACCTGGCCGGAGGGTGCGGCGTCCTGCCGCCGCGGCTCCGTGAGCAGTTCGGGAGACCACCGGTGCAGCTTCTTCTTTGGAAGATGACGGCGGCGGCGGCGGCCGGGAATCGTCCCGCTAATTGAACGAGTCGTTCGGCACCCTTTGAAGCTTGTTTACGGCGGCCCTTTCGATGGATGCAGTCATCAACTCCAGACCCCTCGCCCAGCGACACACCTTGACGGGGGGGGGGGGAGCCGCGTTCGTGCCACATGGCCGTGCGGTGACCACGCTTCAGTTTTGAACGTTCGCGTGGACCGTGCGTGCTCGTCACCCTCGCGGGTAATGTGTGGTCCGTGATTGGACGGTGCCATCTGTACGCGGTCCCCGATCTAGGGATCTGGGGAGGACAGACCCTTTATAATGAGCCCCCACGGCTCATTCGGTGTGCTTTTTCGAGTGGAGAACTCGCCATGTACGAAGAACGCCACTATATATCTAAACTT
Source organism: Rhipicephalus microplus (assembly GCF_043290135.1). NCBI lineage: Eukaryota > Metazoa > Arthropoda > Arachnida > Ixodida > Ixodidae > Rhipicephalus > Rhipicephalus microplus. The sequence continues at coordinate 28,557,735 of NC_134703.1, forward strand.
TCTTATTGACCTCTCTCTAATGTAAATAAACGTCTGTTCTCTGTTTTCCCATATAAGCATTGCTTCTCGCTATAAGGGACGAGTCCGATGGGAGCCAGCTACCAACGACGAGACCCACAGGACCCAGACCACAACAATGCACAGATGGTGGAAGAAGGAGGAGGAAGCTTGCGGACGGCGCCGCACTACAAGCCTCGAGTATTAGATGCTCCGCATCTAAAAATGCATGAAAGGTGGCCTGAGTGCTGTTGCGGTGCAGTGTTTTTGCTTTGTTCAAAAGCAAGGGGAGACACAAGTTTTGAACGTTGGCCGAGTTGGTTCTTTGTGTACTTACGGCCAAGAAAAAATAGCCGAGCAGAGCGGCACAAGAGGACAGAACGCTATATCCTCTTGTACCAAGGGTGGGAAGTTGTCAGCTTCGAAACAAGAAAAAGTTGTACACTTGGTTGGAACGGAAGGCGAGGCAAAACGAGATTCATGCCGCCAGTCATGATTCGCTTCGCTTCGCCGGCTTGTACACTTAGCGGCGCCTACTTTTGCAGCCTTTGACCCATGCCCTTTCGGCCGGCCCCTACCATGTCCTTTTCACTCCGGTTGGGACGTACGCTATAAAGGAATGTCTCGTTGCGCGTGTCGCGCCGTATCTTATTTTACGAACCCCCGAAGAAGGGGTCGACCTCGTGCTGATCATTGCAGGCTGAAGGTCCCTCCTGTTTTTTTTTTTTCAAACTTCGTTCATATTTTTATACGTTTCTTGTTGAAGGCAAGACTTAAGGGACACCAGCGTTCACTCGCTGGACGCAGCGACGTCCGAAAACACCGCTGTTCGCAAGACGCTTCATGGCCGTGAACGAAAGGAGGAGTGCGAATGGCCTGGCCGAAAAAAGGACACGTTGCCGCTGCTGTTGCGTTTCACACCAGCAGGAAAACATGTCGAACCGCTGGATAGTTTTCTTTATTCCTTTTTATTTATGTGGTTTGCTGGAACGTATGTGCAGTAAATTTCCACGCGAAGCGAGGCAGAACGCGTCAAATGAATCGAAGCATGCAGATCCCTAAAATAAGGCCGGTGCGTGGTTCTTCAAAAGTAAAAATAAATAAATAAATAAAAGAACAGGTGAAAAGAATACAACGTTAGAAACAGAAAACAAGGAACATCGTTCCGCAGGTGTCCGATTTTTTTTTTACGCTGTCACGCCGTCCTTTCGTTTCAAACGTGAGCCTATGTTCTATTTTCATTCTCGCCTTTGGCACATTTCATGCTGTTTCGCTTTCTAAAAAAAAATGCGAATTGGCTGTCTAAACCTTGTATACTGACAACGTGGCCGCACAAATGGGACACTGCTTACGTTTTACTTTTCCGTGCGCGCGCGCACGCGCGCACACACACACACACACACACACACACACACACACACACACTATATATATATATAGGGCTCGTTTTTCCGTGTTTTTTACACAGTAATAATGAGATCTAACAGAAAATAATGTCAAGGAAAGTATAGGGGAAGATATTAAACCAAATTGTAATGCAAATATTAAGAAAAGTGGGTGAAAAGATAACTTGCCGTGGGCAGGATCCGAACCTGCGACCTTCGAATGACGCGATGGATGCTCTACCACTGAGCTACCACGACAGCTATCACCCCAGCCACTTTATAGGGTTTATATGGGAATTAAACGTGGGAATGTCAGTCAGCGCCACCTGTAGCCATGGCGGCGAGTGTGGCACACTCATTTGAGCCTGTTTGGCGTCACGTAGCACGTGAACTTGTTACGAGTGGGCAGCTGACCAATAGTCCCTCGTATACAACCTAAAGGCTTTAAGTCTGCCAGTATGAGACCCTCTTTATTGAATAAGGGAAAGAAGTGTATACTTAAGGGCTCGTTTTTCCGTCTCTCCTGCGTGCGGTCTCTCCTGCGTGCGCGCGCTTATCAGACTCGTAATTTGGGAGAGGACGAAGGTCACTTCGACCGCTGCCACGGCCGCGTTCACAAAAAAACGCGCGTTTCTGACACATAAGAATTGTGACAGTTGTTCGTGCTTGTCCTGTGTATACTTGTGCGCTCGTTTTGTGCGTCTTTTTTTCTGTTTGAACAGCGCGTTTAATTTGTCGAGCTGTGACTGTTGTAAGTCCGCGCTCGTCCTGTGATTTCGTGCGTGCTTTCTGCTTCAGGTGTGCGCTACAAGTGTCGAGCTGCTTGCCGTTCTTCACGTGACTTTGCAATTTGTTGCTGTTGATGAAACAATGAACAATAAGCGCTCAACTACCTCCGTGAAAACCCGTTTCACTTCCGTGCTATACCGATGGGGGATCAGCCACATTTTTTTACTGCATTTCTCTTACGCCGTTGGCTTTTTGTCCAAGGCCACGTTCTAGTGTGACCTATGACGGTATGAGGCTTTCGTCTAAATAACTCACTCTATTTATATGTGGGGTTTAACATCCCAAAACCACTATATGATTATGAGAGACGCCGTAGTAGAGGGCTCCGGAAATTTCGATCACCTGGGGTTCTATAATGTGCACCCAAATCTGAGTACACGGGCCTGCAACATTTCTGCCTCCATCGTAAATGCAACCGCCGCAGCCGGGATTCGGTCCTGCGACCTGCGGATGAGCAGCCGAGCACCTTAGCCACTAGACCACCGCGGAAAGGCTAAATAACTCACTCGACGCGCGTGCGACACAATTACTGCTGCACCGTAAGACGCTGTATTTAACGCCGCCTCCATTAGGCACCGATAACGTATACTTGGTGCTTCGATAAGCGACCGTGACACGTTCCGTGCCCTTGCGTTACTTTTTGCTCCATATAGAGGCAGACTTTTGCGGAACCGGCCGGTTGCAGAAGCAGGATGTATGAAGGAAGGGGGAGAGGTTGGAGAGTTCCGACAGTCGACGACACGAAGTTGAGGCGCGAGGAATGCAATGCCAGCCGGCGGAGCAGTTGTCACCCGTCGAGAACATGCGTAGTGGACGAGTACACTGACGTATACAATGAGCAGGAATGTACACCATGTTCTGTCATCCTTAGTGCGATGTTTGGTATTTCTTGTCATTTTCACCCGTCTTTTTGGTTTATTTTGAGCGGTGGCGAACAGTGCTCTTGCTGGTGCACAATGAAAAATATATCGTCAGGAGGACCTGTGGGCATCGTCAGTAATAGTATAATTAAATGCCATATTGATTGCGTCATGCCGTAAACAAAATAAATCATGTACTTGAAATGTAGAGGAAGGTTTAAAGCGTCCTCCAAAAGGCAGCCAATCAAAATTTACTATATCTAAAAGACGGAAGTTATTTCCCAATACAGACAGGACACCAGAATCTTTCTGTGCGTTATTATGAAAAGAAAAAAAAACCGTTAAATCGCTGGTGTTTTACGTCCCAAAACTGCGATATTATTGTGAGCGACGCAGTATAGTGAAGGTCTCCGGAAACTTTGACCACCTGGTGTAACAGTGGTGTTCTTATACGTGCACCTGTAAAGCACACGTGCCTCTATAGCACTCTGCCTCCATCGAAATGCGATCGTCGCGGCCGGTATTCGATCCCGCGACCTTCGAGTCATCAGTCGAGCGTCCGAACTACCATGTAGACCACCGCGGCGGGAAAAGAATCATGCCACTCGTGCTGGTCCCACGCGATCATTCTCGCCGACTTTATTTCAGTCATTCACGTTTTGACAGCGAACCTGTTTCAAACTATAGCCGTAAGTTGTATGCCGTTTCACGATTCATGAACGGGTATGTCCCACCAATCAGCACTGGTCCACCGAATATTGGGACGAAAATTGCCGTCACGACACGGGAATGTGCCGCCGTATATGGTCTATCAGAAAACTTTCAAACAGGTATCTACCACAGAAACTGCGTAAATCCAATTATACTCACCGCTGGTCCACTGAAAATGAAAAAAAAAAGTCAGTTCAACGCAATGGTGGTGAGCCCCAGACACCGAGTACGTACGAGAGAATTCTAGGGAACGACATCGGCGGCTGCCAGAAGATCCCGAAGAAATGGAAGGCATACGCCAACGATGACGTGCCAGTATAGATCTGTGGGCATGCGTGTTATTATTATTATTATTATTATTATTATTATTATTATTATTATTATTATTATTATTATTATTATTATTATTATTATTATTATCAAGCCGTTTCTGTGAGTGTTTGACCCGATTCTGCACGAAGAAGCAACCTATATAGCTAAAGCCCAGCAATGACCTAGAAGCAATCTCGAGCATCACCTATAGCTCAGACGTAGAAATACAGCAGCAGCCGCATGAGTCTCCGCATTCGTCCACTTTCGCTATTTCAAGACTCGCGCGGCTTAGTGCAAAGCGTCTGCGACTTATTTACTGACCTCGCAACCGAGCAGACTATATAGCGGGCACAACAAGGCAACATAACCGTGAAACAATGACGTTAGAACCGTTGCACGGCGGTATTTCCTCCGCTGTGCAAAGCTCGAAATGTTTTCTACATTTCATCGTCTGTTCATCCCTTTTTTTTTTGCGCATATGACATTCGTGTCCCTTGTTGTCAAAGGTTCCCAGAAGTGAGGGCTGTTGTGCATGCAAACCTCTGTTGCCCAGCGATAAGGAAACGCGAACAATGGCGCGAAGCGCGGTTGCCGAGATAAGGGAAGCACTCGTATTTTGACTCGCGCACCTGAACGCATTGCGATAGTTTGTCTGCCTTTCAGCGGCTCGGCGCTTGTTTGTCTATTTCACTTCAATCCCGTGGTGCTCACGCTTTGGTGTACACCCTTTGTCTGGGACATTGTGGTTGGGAGTGAGCCGACGGGCTTAACTATTTCGAGGGCGTCATACAGGGATAACCTCTCTAATGGGCGAGAAGAAGTGGTACCAGAAGTGACTGTTCTCTTCCAGCTTCCATTCTCTTAAGTGAGAAGGGTATTAGTACACGCCTGCACTTCGACAAGCCTGTTTGTGGGCAACTGTGGGCGCAGGATAGCCAGATGAGGACAGAGGACGTTCGATGACAACGAGAGACTTTTATATACACGAAGACGGACAAATGGATACACACAACATAAACTCACACATATATACACGCGTTCACGGTCCTACGCCGAAGGGAGTTAACGTTCTTGTTTGTCCACTCACATTCTACTCTTGGGGCGTGAACGTTGCGCTTGACCTTGAGCTCTCTGGTAATCAGAACGCGGTGTGCCTTGCGCTTGCGGAGTTCGTACCGAGGCGGGGCCCGGTCTAGAAGATAACCGCCAGGGCATCCCAGTACGGTGGTCAACGCCTGGGCTTGCCTGTGCACCACCGAGAACAGCGTATCGCTGACTGCCGCGAACAGACCTGGGACAGCGTCTCACTCCGAGGCCAGAACAGCAGCTGAGACCTGGGTCAGCGTCTCGCTCCGAGACCAGAACAGCAGCTGGCCGTGACGAACGCCGCTTCAGACCAACGTGGGAGCGAGGTGGGGCGACGCCCAGGCCAGGACGCACCCGAGGACTTCAACGCCGGGACGAGGCCCGGACACGGAGGGTCAGAACGAGCAGCCGGGGCGTGGCCCGAACTTGTCCTTGCTCTCTGCTCTCTGGGGTTAGGTGGGGCGATGCCCAGTCCAGGAGGCACCTGAGGACTTCAACGCCGGGACGAGGCCCGGACACGGAGGGTCAGAACGAGCAGCCGGGGCGTGGCCCGAACTTGTGCTTGCGCTCTGCTCTCTGGGGTTAGCCGAGCTGTCCCCGTGGCTCGGGAGCTTTTCACGTGGTACGCGCACGAGCACGCGCATAGGCGCGCTCATAGTTTTGGCGCTATCACCATCATGATGATTCCCGCGCACCTTGAAATACTAAATCGGCCCCGCACACCGATTTTCTACGTCAAATCATGACGCACACTCTCCAGGGCAGCGTTTTTTTACCACACTGTTTAACCGAACGAGATAATCCCATGAGCGTTTGTTTGTTAAACTTCAAACGGATGAGGAGCGTGTGTGTTTGTTTCCTTTATTGGGTCACCTATAGCCACCATTGGTCAGTCCCTCTTTCAACAGGTCCGGAACTATGAATTCGTGTAACCAGTATGGACTGCTACACCGAATAGACTGTCCTGTAGTTTTTTATATGCCACAAGGACTAACTACCACAGGTGGTCGAAATTTCCGGAGCCCTCCACTACGGCGTCTCTCATTTTAATCGTATGGTGGTTTTCGCACGTTTTACATATCATTCAACAAGGACTAACCACTATTAATGAGAGCCAACAGACAACAGTACCAAGGGAAGTATAGGGGATGTTAATTGTGATGTAAGTGTTAAGAAAGTGGGCAATACATAATTTGTCACTGGCAGGAACCGAACCTACGACCTTCGAATAACTTGTCCGATGCTTTATACCAACTGAGCTGTAGCGGTGGTTATTCCTCGGACCACTTTATAGGGTATATTTGTGCATTTATGTGCACGCGTGTGCTGCCTAATGTGCTGTGTTTATCTCTCTTTCCTCTCTCCTCTCTATCTTTCATCTCCCCCGTCCCCCTCCCATGCAAAGGGTAGCAAACAGGCTGCCTATAGGCTGGTTAACCTCCCTGCCGTTGTTTTCCTCCTATTTTCCTACCCTTCGCGCATTTAACCGTGAGAGTGTCAGTCGGCGCCGTAAGTAGCCATCACATCGAGTGTGGAACACTTTTTTTTTTCGGCCTGTCGTCGTCATGTGCGAGCCCTTAAATTACCGAGGACTAATCAGCCAGGATAGAACATACATTCACCAACTGATACTCGATGTTGCCTTCACAAACTACTTTAAGCGCAATGTCAAGCAGTCAGACTATCCCAAGTGCTCCCCCACAAGTAACACTCGAGAAGTCCAAGTCTTAAACAGACTTCCTGCGTGAATGTTTCCTTTATTATGAAGGCAGCACTTCATTTGCAACGTGGCTTCAGTTTGAAGCTGTGGCACCGTCTCGGTTCGTGGCAAAGCAGCGGCTGTGTGATGCGCACCACAGAACCCCTGTAGGTTAAGGCATTTATTTAGGGTAATTCGCATTGCTTGAATGCTTCCAGCAAGCACGCACAAAGACACCAGGAATAGAGGACGAGGAGGCCCAAGGACACTAGGTGCACGAGGACACTAGAGGCACTAGGGCACCAGAAAAACTAGCAGTTGTACTTTCTTTGGTGTCATTGCGCGTGTTCACTAGTGATATGGAAGCACTGTTGGGGTTTTTGGTGACTACTCGCTCTAACAAAACTTTATAAATGATTTTTTGGGCATATATCCGTGTGCGTGCCTGTACGTATTATTTGTGTGCATAAGTGATTAAATATCAGAGTCCCCCCCCCCCCCCCCCCTGCCACTTGGAATAGCAAGTCAGTCGATGAACCAGTATGACATCTCCTGGAATATCATTGAATATTGCCATTTATCTATATCTGCTACGCGAATGCAAGGGCTTTGTCACACAACAGATACTCGCGTACAATGAAGCGCCCGCCTTCTCGACGAGACCGGTCGAAGCCACCGGTATACGCTTTTGTCGTGTAGCGTCGGCGACAGCAGTTGGCGGCGGCTAGCGTACGGTCCAGAGCGGCGTAATTGAATTTGAGACGCCCTTTCTGTCCGGGCTCTGTCGTAGCTCTTTGCGGTAGCGGTCTCATACTCGCCAGCCTTTGTATACCTTTCTTTTTGCCTCACGTAATAACAAAAAACTGGTGCAGCGTTATTCGGTGATATCTCTCGTTTAATTGGTGGCCGCCACCAACAGGGGGACTCATGTTAGGACTGAAGGAAAAAGAATCTGTCAGATGATACTGCCGTAACCTATAATTGTGGGGCTGCAGCTGCCGACACTCGGCACAACTAGTTTTGTAGTTAATTTCTAATCATGACGCAGTGAATATAATGAAGCAGAAAAATTTGTTAACCGAATACGTGCGCGAGCCTAAATTGTGGCGTGTACACATACACACACACACACACACACACACACACACACACACGCGCACGCACACACACACACACACACACGCACGCACGCACGCACACACACGCACACGCACACACACACACACGCACACAGTATTATGACAGGAACACTGTATTCCAAAGCATTGAAGCACTGTTGCTTATTGATAGCAGCTTGTGGCTAATAACATTTATCACGTTTTCTATTGTGACGGTGCACGGCCGTTTATTGCAGCCGGTAAGAAAAAAAATTGTTCAGTTGAGATTTAAGCAATTTCCAACAAACAAGGCACGGTTTCGTCTCGTGCTGTCGACCCAGCAAAACAGATCTACGTTAGCTATCGTGGTATGCATGAGTTGTCTTTACGCGATAAGAGTCGGGCTGCTAATTCGTTCGCCCATTGTTTCCAAGGGGTCAGCAATACATGCATACTAACTACACGTTACCGGCACTGACAACGCGATGCTGAGTCACCGAAGCGTGTACGTAGTTACACACGACAATCGAGTGAAATTGAAATTTAAATGACTGATTTCCGTCTTGCTGCAGAGTTACAGACATTGGACGCACAGTAAAAGCTGTCGGGAACAGCTTGACAGACCGCCGCCCCATTTAGCTTGGCAGCGGCTTCGCAGCAGGGCTCGTGAATCTGATGTAATCACGTAGTATAAGGATAGTTATACAAGAATTGACATGTAAATAGTAGAAATAAACCTATTATACAATAGTAGAAATAAACAGATTATACAATATATAAATAACGTTAGCATTGTGCACACTCAATGGCTGCAAGCAAAGAATCAAGCTAAAACAAACAAGCAAACAAAAATCTGCATGTTAGCGCACTCAGTGCGAAAACTGTTGAATGAACTGAAAACAATGTCATTATGAAGGTGCACATAACTTATCCAAAAGAGGTGAAGTGCTCAGCAAACACTTCACCGTCTTGAAAAGGAACTCCTAATTCACATTTGTCCGTGAACTATCGCCAGTGCGCATGCGCATCGCTTGTCGATGACACAAGCATTCTTTATAAGAACAGAAAGCAGTTTTACCTATGCAAGTAACCGAGGCAAGTAATATTAACGAGTTGGGGGAAGATTACGTCCGCCAAGCTACGGCGTCCTTTCATCACAAATAGGTTATGTATCCTGACGGCTCGAATTATCTGTCTTTCGGCCACTGAAGGCTGGGGTCGTGAATCAAACGTGATACCGTTAGCATGATACAGTTAGCGTGTGCTGTCTAGGCGCACGTCAACTGAGAAAGCAACGCCGGTAGCAGGCTACACCCTACGCCCGTTTTCTTGTTGACGATGTTATTTTACCGCTGACGGTTTATACCATCCTCTCGTTTGATAAACGTAAAAGAAAGAGAGAAAGAAAGAAAGAAAGAAGGAAAGAAAGAAAGAAAGAAAGAAAAAAAGAAAGAAAGAAAGAAAGAAAGAAAGAAAGAAAGAAAGAAAGAAGAGAAATAGGATCTCCGGTGTTGCTTTCGGCTCGATCTCATGTAACGCTATTATCTTTTTTTTTGGAGAAGAAGAACATGACATGCTGGTCGAGTATAAACGAAGGCTGACAGTAATTAATGCGTGGTCTCGACTGACACTTGTATTGCGCGCCATTTTTTCTGATTGGAATAACTCTCGTGAACAAAGCGCGGTAGGAAGTTGATCAGAAATACCACACTCGACCTTGCGAGCTGCACACTGCATGCTGCTGTCATGCACGCATCAGGAAACGCAATGTAACCTTCCGCGAGCGCTGGTTTCGCCCGCAAAGCGTGCCGACGGTTGGTTGATGACAGCGAGCAGCGCCTGAGCTGTACACCGAATGCCAGCGCGCGTTTTTCCTTGATCCGTGATAGCCGCGTTAATAGAGAGTTTTAGTACTGCGGAATGGTGCTACGTACGCATCACGCAAGCGCCTTGCGTTACGTGGCGTCGTTTGCCACTAATCGGCTTTTAGTACGCCGTAGTACCCGCGTACGTAACGAGCGTGAAGCGTGTTGCGCCATCTGGTAGATCAAAATAGAAGCACGTGTTGTTGACAGCCAATGTGAGCCAATCCAAGTGTTATAGCCAGATTATGGCCATAGTTTAAGACACAGAGCCGGTCGGTGCTTGCCTTCGATGCCGCCATTTTGCAAAACGAAGCCTCGCGCTGTCGCGAACTTGTTTCAGAGCAGCGCGATCACCTCATACGTACGCACGCACGCATCGCATGCGTGCGTACGTAGCGGCTGCGTACGTAACGCGATACGTGCGCGTTGCGGTCTGCGCATGCGCACTACGCAGAACGTGGCGTCCTTACGTACGCAACGCCGCCACGTACGCAGCGTACGCAGTACTAAAACTCTCTAATAAGTCTTAGCGCACGTCCTTACGCTGGTGCGTTAGCAAGCGTATATACGAGCGTGAGCCCGCATGTGTGTTTTGGGGTGTGGGATTGCATGCTTGCACTCCCACTCCTCATGCGTGGTGTTGGATTGCACGCTTGCGTGACGGCTTGCGCTCTGGAGTGTCTCGCAATCATTTCGCTCCTTGGGCTTAGCGAGCGGCTGTATACGGTGTCGGCCGGCTCGAAATTTCCCGACCTCATTAGCGCGTCTGCTCGTTACAGCTAACTGAGTGATAGAAAAGGGGCGGAACGTCGATAGTAATCAATCGTGAACTAGTGGAATCTCAGCGTGTGGAGCAGGAAACTGGAGAGTGTGATCACTTTTAGCTTTTGTTAGTCATGCTCTCAGACAAAATAGTCGATTTTCCTTTGTCGTTTGTTTGTTTTTCGTTTCTATGAATTAACAATGTTCATCTTCCTTTGTCTGCATGGCGGGCATCATCTCATATCGCTACTAAGCAATAGATGCTCATGGATGATTGTTATGATTTAGTAATAATTGTATTTGAAACAAAAGCAAGTTTCTTTACTTTTTAATGTTTTTTTAATCGACGGGTTGTCGTTGCGACATTGTGAGCGCGACAAATGAGTGACTAAACTGTTGTGCTCATTTTACATCCGGTATGTACCGTTATAGCGAGAAATAATCACCGGGCAAGTAACTCGCGCAAGCGTGCACGGGAGGAATGGCCGGTGTACACTCATCGCAAAACAGGGCCTTGATTTCTGAAACCCTTTAAAAATGACATGATATTCACGGAGTGAATGATGATAAGTGAAAAAAAGCGCACGTACGCCCGCCCGCTTGCTCGTCTATCCATCCGTCCGTCCGTCCGTCTATCTATCTATCTATCTATCTATCTATCTATCTATCTATCTATCTATCTATCTATCTATCTATCTATCTATCTATCTATCTATCTATCTATCTATCTATCTATCTATCTATCTATCTATCTATCTATCTATCTATCTATCTATCTATCTATCTATCTATCTATGTCTCTGTATCTATCTATCTATCTATCTATCTATCTATCTATCTATCTATCTATCTATCTATCTATCTATCTATCTGTCTGTCTGTCTGTCTGTCTGTCTGTATGTATGTATGTATGTATGTATGTATGTATGTATGTATGTATGTATGTATGTATGTATGTATGTATGTATGTATGTATGTATGTATGTATGTATGTATGTATGTATGTATGTATGTATGTATGTATGTATGTATGTATGTGATAGACTGCCCTAGAACATGAGCGACTCTCTCTGGATTTCGTGCCGACCGGTTGTGCCCCCGCGATCTCCGACGACAGCGCAGCTCTGGCCGACTGGGCTCGCCTACGCCATCTCCTGACGCTGACAAGAGCTCTCGCCGAGTGGTGCCCCTTCCTCAGACTCCTGCGACCGCGTCCATCTTTTCTATCTCCTCCTTACTTCCGTCGTTTTATGTCGTTCGCTGTCCCTGTGCCTCGCTCTGTCCTTCCTCCTCTCTTGCTCTCTCTTGTTGTGGTCGCTGTAGCGAACGCAGGCTTGCAGGAAGTGACGGGAGCGTTCCGACTGTAACCTTTGGCAGGTCTATATAAGGAACGGGTATTATATCGTTACTTTGTTCTTTGAAACAGGTATGAAGAGTATGCTTAAACCCATGCTTGCTAACGGAGTTCTCGCAAGGTGCTCTGTATTGGTGTTGTCAGTGTGCGTATCCGAGGACGCCTTTCAGCCATAAGCGTGAAGAGCTCTCGATCGTCGGCATTTTTGTGTGTTCTTACGGCGAAACCATGACTTCTAGATGTGTACAAGGTTAGCGTTACATATATTTCAGGGGTTCCACATTCTTAGACTGCAATGCGGTAGCCATTGAGAAGATAAAGAAAACCTCCCATTTCATTCAGAACAGCTCCCAATTCACTTGTTGACGGGAAAAATCAACGTGCTCCTGCAGGTTGTTGACGAGGAACTTGCGAGCTTTCCTACACGATGTGCAACTCTTCCCTCTTGCTCTCGTTGAAGTATGTCACTTATCTCGACATCGCTGACACGGAATCTCACAAGCATTACAGCTGCACACCTCTGGCGCCACCAGTGCGGTCTCGTGGTCGTAAAAATAGAAGGACGAGCGAGTGCGAGAGAGATCGCGGAAGCTGTTCAGCTTTCACCCATGCCCCGAATGTTTGGAAACGCCGCCGCCTCCGCGACAAGGTTGGAACGCTCTCGTATCGCCCCTGTCGAGAGTGGTTCCGCGTTCGAAGAGCCAGCCACACGTGTGCTGCCCCGCCGCGGAGGTCTAGTGGCTAAGGTACTCGGCTCCCGACCCGCAGGTCGCGGGTTCGAATCCCGGCTGCGGCGGCTGCATTTCCGATGGAGGCGGAAATGTTGTAGGCCCGTGTGCTCAGATTTGGGTGCACGTTAAAGAACCCCAGGTGGTCGAAATTTCCGGAGCCCTCCACTACGGCGTCTCTGGTAATCATATGGTGGTTTTGGGACGTTAAACATCATATATCAATCAATCAATCAATCAATCAATCAATCAATCAATCAATCAATCAATCAATCACACGTGTGCTGTCGTCGCCGAGCGAGCCTGATGGCCGTATAGCGTCGAGGAATGCGTGTACGAAGGAGGCCGTCAAGTATTTGTGTCTGCCAGTGAAGCGAGCACCGTATAAGAGGCACTGTTGTTAATACGAAGGGATGCTCGCTCGATTTCCTGTTACTATAGGGCACGATATTGAAAGTGGCTGGAATTCCTGTGTCGTTCGGTACGGGATCGAAGTTGTGGCCTGGAGGCGAAGCATCCGTCTCGTATGTGGGAGGTAATCGGATCGATTTCTGAAGATTCTGGGAACCAGTCGGATTTTGTTTTTTTCATATAGACAGAAAAGTCCTCCCGCCTCTGTGCCCGGCTGGCGAAGTAAATTAGGAGGGGGGGGGATAAGAAGGATATCTCATCACGGAAGGAGGTCTATAGGCTTACCTTGTTTTTTTATAAACCTTTGTAACATGTTCAAAGACCGTTATCGGCGTCCATTCATCTAGTCTATCGCATTGTTTTAAATTCCATGTGGGCTCTACATGGCTAGCTAGAAAAGACTAGAAAAGGCTAGCTAATGAAGACGTTTGGAATATCCCAAACGTCTTCATTAGCTAGCCTTTTCTAGGCACGAGACAGTTCAGGTCGGCACGCAAACGCTATAAACTGTCCCGATGCTACAGCCTTTTCATATCAAAAAGAAAAAAAAACACGGAACAACAATGCGTAATGATAAGGCGCGATGGGATAATGAAGAGGCCGCTTCCGGGTGGACAAGGTTGTTATTGCAGATCAGTCGCCGAAATCGCACGTTGGTTTGCTGAAACTGTATGACTGAAGAAGTTCACATTCAGATCCATGCCGTCTGTGTCACGGTGGATGTGTCGATGAGTCGGAAGGCAGCTAACCAGCGTTACCCCACATTTCCTTGCCCATGTATGCTTTCTTCGCATCGTCTATAATATCGGTGATCATCATTAATCACGATGGGTATATATACCATATGTAATTCATGCTGCGTCGCTGCATGAAAAAAAAAAGAAAAGCACTCGAAGACGCATCGCTGTTTGGGAACTGCCGAGGACCCTCTGACGATTTCCGGTGCTTTCAGGTAGCGTAATATACTGTTAGCAATATGCACTGAAATGATCAGCACCGACTTTTTATAGATAATGTAAGACGACGAATTTTCTCTCTCTCTCTCTCTCATTACGTTATTTCGGCACATTCATGGAAACTCGTAAAACACAGTGGTTACTCTGTTTATGCAAAATCGATCCCAAGAGAGAAACGGTGCTCACACTTAAACTCTCATGAAGAGCTGAAGCTTCACACTACAGTGAGCGATCGTAGGGGGGGGGGGGATGAACAGAGACTTTTTTTTAGTTAGTTGTGTGTGTGTGTGTGTTCTTTTCCAAAAAAAGCAACTTGCCTAAACATCTGCTTTTATGTGTGCGCTACATCCCTAAAGCCAATCTGTTTGTGACGCTGCCAGCTTAATCCTGAAGTAGGAAAGATCATAGAAAGACATTTTACTTAAACAACAACAACAACAACAACAACAACAACAACAACAACAACAACAACAACAACAACAACAACAACAACAACAACAACAACAACAACAACAACATATCTACTGGCGCGTTCGTGCCACATCAGGAAGTCGGGGAATGACGAGGAGAGGCGGGGTGGGTTGCACAACCAATATCATCCAGAGAAAATTTCCTTATGGTGCGCATGCATTCGTCGATCGCTGTGCGCGTGTCTGGAACATGGGACCTTGAGAATCCGTGTTCACAAAGCTGCGAAAAGACGTTGGCGTTTCAAATCTATTCGTTGAAAGAAATGCTCGTGTGGGCCTTCTTTCTTACTGGTCACACTTTGTCCGTCGGCTTTGAGAGAAAAAAAAAGAGAAACTTCTTTTAAATCATGAGTGTTTGTTGGTTCCTCTAAGTACTTTCAGCCGTGGGATGTGCGTTGGAAAAGAAGAAAGCGTGTCCCTGTTGTTTTTTTTTTGCGATTTCGCGATTACCGAATTTATTCTAAGCTTTGAATGTCAAGTCCGTTTTTTAAGGCTTGAAAAGACAGATTTACTAATGGCTGTTCGTGTTGAAGGCTCATTACGGCAGTTGTCGGAATAGCCACACTTAGCGCTCGAACAAAACGTAGGAACGGAGAGAAAGCACTTGCAGGGGATGCAAAGCAGTAATGTATGCGTGCCGACTTAATGGGAAACAATAGACTACTTTCCACATTGCACTGATATGCCTATAGTATTGCTATGGAAACAGAGTACAATAAGGATATGGACCATTGTGCCCCAACAAATGTGTCACAATGCAACTTTATCGATTCGTCCATGTATACCCGTACTTTTTTGCAGTCACTTGAACTCAGTATTTGGCGTTTCACTTCATACTTAACAGCAGAGCTGTTTATGCCAGTCGTTGGTTGTAACAGTCAAACTATCATCATCATGAACGGACATACACTGAGTTCGTCTTCTTCTTTTTGTCCTTCATCTTCTACTTCGCTCCTATATGCAAAACACGTGCGATTCAATCTTCAATTATTTGTTTAGTTTAATATTCTTTTTCTAGTTAATTATTCTTTTCTATTATATCATTAGTTTTTCATTTAGGATAAACCTTTTAGTAGATCTCATATAGGCTACTTCTAGATTTCATGGCCAATCCCCCATAGTGGGTATGTGCCAGTGCGAAGGGGCAACAACAACAACAACAACGTGCGCCGATTTGTCCGGCGTCGGATGGCTTAACTATGACAGGCGAGAGAGCGAGTACAGAGAGAAAAATATTTCCAGCGAAAATATTTTTGACGTGGTTGGATTCGAACCCGCGTACCCACCATCGGTAACCAGTCGTCTATCCGGGCACGCCAACAGAGCGTAACGTAGCCTTGTATAGTGAATCATAGCAAAGAATGAAAGTGATATGGAGAAATGAATGGAAGAAAGAGAGACAAACAAAATGAAGATAAAGAGAAAGAAAGAAAGCCACCCAGTTCCGCACTACCTACAGGCTTGACACCTTCATTTATTTCATGCGACAGCCACTTGGAGATGATGGTCTCGTCTCAATATTTATGGTCACTTATGATTTAGAAGCGAATGTGCTTGCGATTGTTGGCTTCACTCGAAGAGACGCACTGAAAAAAAAAAACAACGACAATTTTGTGTTACAACTTAAATTGGTGGTGTATCGTCGGCGAGATGAGCAAAAGTTAAGCAGTAAGAAAGGAAAAGTAGACAAACACCCGTTTGTGGAACGAAGCCCCAAGGAAATCCGTACTGATTTGTCAGAAAGAAAATTCTCAGAAAGAAACGCGTTCATTTGTCAATTGGGTCGCCGTTCTTCTACAAGCCATTTATACCTTTGTTACATTAGTCATGCGAGAATGTTAACTGAATTCAGCAAGGTGTATAAATACTGCCACGACAGGTTATGTAAACGTGAATGACTAGTAACAAATAACTTTTAAATTTTTATTTCATTAACTTCGTCCGGGCTGTCGTTACGCTCATTTTTTTTTCTTTCATTCAGGATGAAACGTAATCATTCGTGACGTACGTGAGCTAAAGACGATTTTTTAGGTGTATACTAATGAACGTTTTCGAGGAACCTTATTGCATCAATGTTCCGTTCTTTCCGGTTCTGACAGGCTCACTGTGGAAAGGTCCATATAACCTACCTATAATACACTTCTAAGAGTTCTCCAGACGAAAAAAAAAAAGATAAAAACGAACAAATAAAAAAAAATGCACACAACAAGGTGGAAAAAAACACAATGCGGCGATTTGCAGTCCGCTTCCTGGAGTTCACGTTGCAGTAGAACGTTTGCACGTACTGTGTTGCCTTTGTGGTAACCCAAAACCCGAACAGCTCCGAGGGGAAAGAAATACGCGGGGGGGGGGGGGGTATTTTTGTCTAAGGAACCCAATTATGCAAAAAAAGACAGGTCTTGCCAGGCCTTCTAAATGTGTCTCCGAAACTAACTGCTCGCCGGCTTCTTTCTTTCTTTCTTTCTTTCTTTCTTTCTTTCTTTCTTTCTTTCTTTCTTTCTTTCTTTCTTTCTTTCTTTCTTTCTTTCTTTCTTTCTTTCTTTCTTTCCATTTCTGTCGCCGCCCAGTGCCGCCGTCTGGCGTGTGTCTGTGCAGGACCGGGAGCCTCAGTCCAGGGCTTGCCGTGTGTTCTTATTCATTCTTCATTGACTTGCCGCGTTTGCTTGTCTGCTGCTACTGGTTCTTGGTCAAGTTCCAAGCACCGGCTACCGAACGACGAGGCCCGGTCGTTCACCCCATTCTACGCAGTCGCGAAACTTATGCCGAGGCGACAGCCGAAATAAGAAAAGGCACACGGTGCAAGAACAAGTGAAGAATGCTGGGAGTATTGTCGGTGGCTGGGAATGACAATGCATGGCCGGCCGCGCTTGCGTCAGAGCCGCTGCCCAGCGAGGAGCAATTAGTGATTGGCGTTAATTGCGTGCCGTGCGTGCTTTGCGCTGATAGCTTTAATTGTGACGGCACCTGACACTGTGGCTCGCTCGAAATTTCAATTTAGCGAAAATAGGGCGACCCAATTAATGCCCCATAGAGCAGTTTGTTTTGTGTCACGTGGCTCCATCGATCGGACCACTGAATTCCCGTTGCGTATCTCGAGTTTAGATCACCTGTACTTTGTGTGAATGTGACAAGTTTGCAATGGCGCACATTTCCACATCTTTATACGATTAAGAAGTTGTATACCGTGCACATACGTAAAGGGTGGTTAACCGCACCTTGGCTTTGTTGTGTTGTCGTTCTTAAATCTTTGAAGGAAACATCGATGTTCAAATGATCGCTCCGTAGCATATATATATATATATATATATATATATATATATATATATATATATATATATATATATATATATATATATATATATATATATATATTGTGATCTAACGGTGACGGCAACCTTTATACCACACCCAAGGCACAGAACTCAGGCAAGCAAAGTCCCCACAGCAGATGAAGATGACGAACACTCATGGTGATGAAGATGTGTAAAGATAGTAGATGTGCTTAATGAATGCCCACACTAACTCCCCCCCCCCCCCCCACGTGAAAGCGGTCATCCTGAGCGCAGTTCTTGCCGCATTTTAAAGCGAAGATGAACGCCGTATGAAAGGCTTCATGCGGGATACGTGGACTATTTCTGCTGCCCTGTAGAGGCGGTCCGTCGGAAGAAGAACGGGTGCCACGCGATAATTCACAGGAGACGTTTGCTCCAAGACAGTGTAGGGGCCAATAAAACGTAATTGAAACTTCTCGCACAGTCCGGGAGTGCGAATGGGTGTAAGAAGGAGGACTTCGTCGCCAGGGCTGAAAGACACGGCACGATGAGAGGCATCATATTCAAGCTTGCGATCCTGTTGCTTGGCTTCAGTGTTGACGCGAGCCAGCTGGCGGCAATGAAGTAGACGAGACACGTATTCTTCACTTGAAGATGAACATGGTTTAACAGGCGCAGAGAAGAACGAAACATCGAGGAAAGAAGAGGGGAAGCGACCGTGGACGAAGTAGAACGGCGAGTAACCGGTTGTGCGCTGTACAGAGGTATTATACGCAAAAGGGACAAATGGCAAAATGGTATCCCAGTTTCTGTGCGTGGTCCGGTTCGATATACATCGCTATATGACCCATTGACTATATGACGGTGTCATATGACGACATCATCACCTGATGTCAAGTTATCTGACATCATGATTATAACACCGTAGTGATGTCATTAGCTCACAAATTCTGGCGATCTGGGACGTCGTGTTGACGTCATATGGTGACGTCATCCCTGATGATTTTTCGCATCATCCGTATTGACTTTGTCGACGGTAAATTTTGTTCTGTTATGATGCATCTTTATACAATTAGAAAGTTATGCACCGTGTTCATAAATAACGGTGAATCGCACTGTGGCTTTCTTGTTTTGTCATTCTTTATTCTCTGAAGGAAACTTCGGTGTTATGCGTACGCTTGCGTATAGGTTTCGCAAAAAAAAAAAAATATATCGATTTGCGTGACCTGTACAAGGATATTTTCGGCCGTCGCTTATAATCCTAGAATAGTAAAATAGTGACATTGTTTTGCATATGGCGCTTTGGTCGATTCCGTTGGGTCGATCTGTCGAACATAGCTCTATCGAGCATTGCAGTCAATGAATTGAGCTGCGTCTGTTGCCGCTCGCTACTGTCTGGCTTTCTTCGATAAGTCTGAAGCGCACCCAAAAAGGTGGGTTCCAAAGAATTCGAGCATTTACTTATGCTTATTTTTGTTGGTAGCTGTGGTGCTTCCGAGTGCGGGTTGCTTGTGTCCAGGTTAAGAGCTAATAAATGCCGTATGCCGTGGCTATTCAAAATGTGTTTCTCTGTACGTGCTCTCGTGTCGTCGCTTTGTGCCCTGCCAGCTCCATCGATTTAGCGTTGTCTGTTACGGTGGTGAAATTTGGTGTTGATAACGGGGGGAGGGGGTTCAGAGAGAGAGAGAGAGAGAGAGAGAGAGAGAGAGAGGTCGTTGTTCTTTTGTCACGTGGGGAAGAGGCACATTTATTGAGCGCGCTTTATTTTTTGGGTTCTCGAGCACAGCGTAGGCCTTGAGCGCTAATTGGCATCGTGCAGCCCTCTCCCCTGAGATGTGCCTCTCTTTTTCTCAATATATATCTACACGCCACGGTAGTGTATGTTACTCTACTGCTGTCACGAAGGTCGCTGGATCGAATCCCGGCCGCCGCGTTTCGATTGAAGCGAAATTCTAGAGGCCCGCGTTCTTGGATGCAGGTGCACGCGATTGAATTCCGAAGAGTCGAAATTTCTGGAGCCCTCCGCTATACCGCGTCGCTCGTGATTATAACCTGGTCCCAACAATTATTAGTAAATGTCAACCATGGAGCATAAAGTGCCCGATGTGTCAAAACTAGTTGGGGCTAACACGAAGTACAAAGTGAAAAAAAAATCACCCCTTCTTAGGGCTTAGCATTATTGAGTAATAGAACGGCTATATTCCGGTTTTCAGTCATAAGTTTCTTACGGTTTGTTAAGACAACCAACTGCTTCGTCGAGAACAGGCGAATTTCAAAACACGAAAACAACTTTTTCTCGTTGATATCATCTGTGGAGACGCTGGCGTGCAAATGATATCCTGGCTAATCCTTAGATCTTGACGAGATGATGCTTACAGCACACACATAAACACACAAGCATAGTAACACAAGGAGCAACAGCACAGAATGGTTGAAAACTGTCAAACACCGTTCTCAGATACAGTTTTGTTTTCGAGATGGGGTAAAGGGAAGCGGGCACGATCTCTTTCTTTCGGTAAACTTAGCGCAAATACCAAAACGAAGGAAGGACAAACGAAATAAGTCTACCGTGAAAATAAACCGACTCGCCGAACAAGTCATTCTACGATCTCGTTCGCTCTCTCTCTCTCTTTCTCTCTCTCTCTCTCTCTCTCTATCCTGGGCCTTCTAAGTTAAACGTTAAAGCCAGATGAACAGAGGAGTTAACTGGCGGAACATGGGAGAGGCATTTGTCCTGCAGTGGACGTAGTCAGGCTGATGGTGATGATGATAATATTGATGATGAACAGAGGAAGTGTTGTGCGGAGTTGGACGGCGCTAAGAAGAGTTGTCTGTACGAGCTATAATAAACATATTTTGGGATACGCCAGTAGTTACAAAATATATTTGTTTTTTTTTTGCGTTCATCATCTAAAAAGATCCCGTCATAACGTTCGTTGCAGCGCAACAACTTGGATGTTGAAAAGATTCGTGATAGCCTCGTGTCTTGCCCTGTCGCAATCCGCTACGAAGTTGTAACGTTCCGTCTGAGTGGACCTATGACGACACGAAGCTCCTTACATGTCCCGTCTTGGCGGGCAGGCTTGCGAAAGAGCTTTTTTCAGAGGGTGACTTAGGCGCAACACCCAGCAGGAGAGAATAAACTTACTGGACTGTGTCTAGTTGTCTGACTCGGCACTTTTGTTTGCTTCTTATTCCGGCAGCTTTAACGATAGAGAGTTAGTTCCGGCTTCGTACGCTTGCGTGTAGGTTGGCTCCACTTGCGAAGCGAACGCTTTGATGTAGGTGCACTGACAGCCGTATACGCCTGTATCGAAATGATAGGACTAATACGTCGAGCGTTCGACGACTATGTTGACAGAACACGAAACCTTCTTTTTTTGTTGCTTTCTTTTCTTTGAACGCGCGCCTTGATTTTGCGAGATATGTTCTCATTTATCTATTTACTCGGTTTTATATTTCATGCATTTGTCAGCAGCGAACTAAATTGTGAAAAAACGGTGTTCTGTGGAAATTGTCTGTCAATTCATACAATAGTCTGTTTTTTTCCCCATGATGGTTCATTTGCTCGTCGCTCAGCTGCGTTTAGAAAAATTATTATTGGCATGGCCTATCAAGATGTTCGTACTTGGTATTTCGAGACTGTTGGTTTTGAGCCCATTTCTCTTACTAGTATGTAAGGAAGTTGGTCAGCTTTTGCCTCTTTCAACTTGGATTAGCCGAAATAATATCGGTCTCTTCGTATATGCCATCTGTGTTGGTTTAGTAGAAGTGGAAGAATGCTGCTAGCTCGAACATCACCCGCATGCGAATTGATTGCAGAAGGCTGGCTGTGCATATTCTTTCTCTTATAGTTAGGTGTGGTGGTGTCATGCATGTAAGCGTTGGTAAATTTTTACATTCACAACCTATGGGTTAGCGCAGGCGCGGATTGCTTTAGTGCTGGCGTATGATTAAAATAATATGAATAACGAATCAACGAATCGAAAATGTTTTTATCTCCATTGTGCTTTGGTTTATATCGTGCCATAGGAGGAACAGTGGTAGCATTTATAAAGGTTTATACCGATAATGGAGGCGTTCGCTTATCGCACGTGCGAGACACTATATTGTGCATCTACGTCTTGGCCTTCATCATGGACAAGCACGACTTTCTATCGCGGGAGAGCCATCACGCGGACTAGTCATGTAAAGTGAATTGAGCTGCAGGAAAATTCAGCCGTGTGGTACACGTTTGTAGGGTATTTTCAACCATGATCTTAACCTGCCTTCTTACCTCCCTGCCCTCTTCAGTATTTGTCCGATGTGAACATGCGTAGACACCGTGTGATCGCCACTTGGTTTAATTAGCATATACTCTTACTTTTTGAGAAGTTTTCAAGGAATGGAGACCAGACCTGTACCTCGTTTTTACTTACGGAGCCCTCCACTACGGCGTCTCTCATAATCATATAGTCGTTTTGGGACGTTAAACCCCACATATCAATCAATCAATCAATCAATCAATCAATCAATCAATCAATCAATCAATCAATCAATCAATCAATCAATCAATCAATCAATCAATCAATCAATCAATCAATCAATCAATGAGTCAATCAATCAATCAATCAATCAAATCAATCGTTTTTACTTAGGCTGTAACTGCATGAATGCTGAATAAACTTGCAGGTCACCTGACCACGATGTTTACTCCTGGACAGACCAAGTGCACCATTGCTCGGCATGGTCACGTGGGAAGCCTGCGCATGCTTTCTCGCGAAAGGCAATCATTGTCCACCGATCATTGTTTTGAATGCAAATAGCCGCTTCTCCATTACCACAATCCGCGTCCACGGCCGCTCGTCACGTGAACAGCCACGCCCCTCGAGTTTTAATATTGGCAACGCCTCACTGGGTGCTCCGCGTATCGTACACGATGACGAGGTCGTATGCAAATAGGCGGCGGAAGCCCGCGGTAAACAAAACGAATAAATCAACCAGACAGGCGTCGGAGGAAGGTCGTCGTTGTAGCTTCAGGGCTTCCTTCCGTGTTTATATAGATATTCCCTCGTTTAACCGGCAAATAGTCAAGAGTTGGGCGTATACGTCTCTTCTTGGCCGTTTGCGCTACACGAACCACTATCGACCTTTTGGCCTTAACTATAGCACTGCGAAACGCCCGAGAGGTCGTCACGACATCTGATCGTCACGACGTTTCTATACGGTGCTTAGCGCGTGCCTATATATGCGTATACATTCGTGCGACACACCCTCGTTTCGCATTGCGTTCTCACATATGCACACGCTGTTAAAAAAAGAGAGAGACATGCGAGAACTAGCAAAACACAATTTTACTGAGGTTTCGGCAGGTGCCTTCATCGGAGTAAAAGTTTACTCTAGAGTAATGTTATACAACACGTGCTCATAGATTAAGGTGAACACTCAAGATCTCCAGGCTGTCATGGTTAACCTGCATATATAGTTCCAACAACGAGATGCCTAATAGTAGCATGACTATTTCTAAAGCACGTAATACTCTGGTATCAATCAATAAATTATTTATACGCAATAAGTTGTCATTATTATGTGGCGCAGTACTAGTTAATGCGATGGGGATAAGCGATAATATACATACGAAAGAAAAATAACTTATTATATTACATAAGAAGAATGAAGATACTTGGAAGAGTTGCATTAGCCATCTAATTTATCCATGCTACTGCTTTCGTGCAGTTATTGGGTGTGTTTCAATACTAGCCGTATATATACGGCAAAATATAGGCGGACAGCAGCCATCCTTAGTCTCATCCCAAGTCTTACGTAAACCGGCCACATCGACAGCTTTGCGAAGATAGTAATGGACACAAATATACAATGCTGGCTACTTTGCCACCCATACAATATGGTGACCGATCGGAATGCTTGGGAATCGCCGTCATGGTAGTCTTCCCGCTTGTAAACGCTTGTAGACTTCTATGCTCTGTGCTTCGGTTTTCGGCTGGTCCCAACCTTGAAGAATACGCACCAGCTGACACTGATCACTGCTCTTCTGCAATGTGTTTAATACGTGTTTAACGTAAGCCATGTTCAGTTTTTGATCATTTCGAACACGGAAGAAGTTAAAGAAATGGAAATTTTGTTCGTTTTTCCTTACCTTTATCATGTCGACGTGAGGTGGCCTCGTGTCGCACAGCCGTCATCCATACGCGCTGCCTTATTCGGACGACTGAGGCTCAATTCTGTCTTCTAAGACAGTAAGCGTTGACTGTCTACGACGCAGGTCGATATCGGAACGCATCCATTGCAAATGCGCACGAGTTCAAACTCAGTGCTACCGTTTTTTTCGCACCACCGCGTTTAGAAAAGTTCCAACTTTTGAAGCCGCTTGTGCCCGTGCATGCTTACTACTGGAGCGCACATCGACCACTCATTTACAGTTCTCGCAGTTCGATTCATTATCATTATTATCATCATCATCAGCATCATCATCATCAGCCTGACTACGTCCGCTGCAGGACAAAGGCCTCTCCCATGTTGCGCCAGTTAACCCGGTCCTGTGCTTGCTGCTGCCAATTTATATTATACCCGCAAACTTCTTAATCTCGTCTGCCCACCTAACCTGCTGTCTCCCCCTAACCCGCTTCCCTTCTCTGGGAATCCAATTAGTTACCCTTAATGACCAGCGGTTATCTTGTCTACGCGCTACATGCCCGGCCCACGTCCATTTCCTCTTCTATATTTCAACTATGATATCCTTAACCCCCGTTTCTCCCCTAATCCACTGTGCTCTCTTCTTGTCTCTTAAGGTTACACCTACCATTTTTCTTTCAATTGCTCGCTGCGTCGTCCTTAATTTAAGCTGAATTAACGGCGGTAAACTTCTGCCGCAGCTCGCGTGCGCGGTCACATGTGCACCGGGGGCTGATAATATTAGTGGGATTCTTTCTTTCGCAAAACTCGCCGCTAGGACGAAGTGTGAAAAAGGATAACGAGGTATTTCGGAATCGGTGGGTGGGCCGGCGTGGAAGGCACGCTTCGCGTTTCGGGTGCGATGCGACACCCTAAATAATTCTCACGAGCTCTCCTCCGCTCGGCCAAATCGGAAATCGATGCTGGCCCGCGGGTGACAGTCGCAGCAGGCGCGCGCTCTCCTTAAGGTGCCACCATCTCATCCTGTCGGGGTGTGTTTGCTCTGCTTGAGGGGGCTGTAGCTGTCCGCAAACCTGTGCGGTGCGGATGGCAGTATAGGTGCGCGATACTGGTTTCTTCCGTTTCCGCCGGTCTCTGTAGTATTTTAGTTGTGGTAGAGTGTCGTTTCTAGGGAACGTATAACCTGCTAGTCTGCTGGGATCTTTTTTTTTTTTTAGGGGCGAAGCTCCTTAGGGCGTGGGCTGTGCGTCCCCTGTATGTAGCCACCTCTAGTTTAGTTCTTGCAGTGTTCACTAGATGGCGGTACCGTCCCCTGTATGTAGCCACCTCTAGTTTAGTTCTTGCAGTGTTCACTAGATGGCGGTACCGTCTCCTGTATGTAGCCACCTCTCGTTTAGTTCTTGTAGTGTTTACTAGATGGTGGTACCTGTAGCTGATGATGAAAAGATGCAAGATGTTATAAACTAGAAAGCGGTACTTGTAGTTGATGAAAGACGCGAGATCTTATAAAATAGGAATGATGTCACATATGCCGCGTGTCATTGGTTGAAGGCAATCGTTCGATTTAGTGCGGCGACGTACGCTAGGGGGAGCGATGTAATAAAATCGAGTGGGCAAAATGTACAGAGGACTCATGGTTTACCAGGTTTACCTCCGGAGCTTCGCCCACTCATCATCATTCACTTCGTGGATATGGCGGCGCTTTTTTTCATTTTTCATAGTTCCGAGTTGCGATAATGGGAGTTTGTCAGCTAAGTATTTCGCGCGGTAATGCGAGCAGTGCTTAAAACGACAGTGCGGTGCTTCTTGTATACGTATGGTGGTGCGAAACTTTTCATCGACACCGCCATGCCTCACCACACAGCTTCGCCGGCTGCCCCGCCCACCTTGACAGAGTGGAACGACTCCGAATCGTTATTTAATATATACAAAGCCACGCGCCATGAGATTCCCAGGTGCAGCAACTGTCGACGGCGTATGCCAAATTTAGTCCAGCCTGCTGTAACACCGCCAGGAGAAATGCGTGTAAAGAGTGTCACAGCAAAGCGAACCGGCCCCTCTCCATTCTCAACGCCAGCCACGTTAGTGCTAAGTATTAATAGATGAGTGTTGAAGTGACGTGCACTGCACAAACCGAAGCCACCGTGGACGACTCCATTGAAATGTTACGTCTCAAGCCAGATTGTTCGCGTGACCCGGAGTCACTTTGCGTATGTCGGCATGTATAACAAGTGGGAAAGAGTAGTATATTTATGCTCAGCGCTCTCTGGTAGCAAACATCGCTGTTCCGCGCGGGTACACACCAACGCCTCGCTCAGCGTCATGTGTACTTATCATTAACATGCTCTTCACTGACACATCTGCGCGAAGTTCCTCTCGACGTTCGCAGAAATGCGAGTGTGGGTGAGTGGCACGATGATATAGCGTGCAGGCGTGTGCAAATATTTGGGTAAAGTTCTTGTTTTTCTTTACACTGTTTCTGTTCGTGCCAGAAAACGGAACTAATGGTACATGGGCCGTGTCCGAGGGGGTCTTGTGTGTCTGCTGTGTTATTTGATCCGTCCCAGAAGAATCAATACACGACCCGCGTGGCAAACGCCATATACCTACCGTAGATCGTCGTCGCGTCCCGGGGTGTTTGCGCAGTTTAGTGATCCTGTTTTTAGACACGGCAGTCGATCTCGTATCGATCTGACTCGAATCCAGGCTTCCTATTGTAGTCAGTGGCACGACTTGCGATCGTGTCCGCGTTGTAGCTTCAACGTGTTCAAAACAGAGCTTGCGCCAGTTTTACACGCGTGAAAGAATTCATCGCACTCGTAAAAGTGAACGTTTTAAAGTAATAGAGCCTTCTTCGAGATATTTTTTTATAATGGTTTCAGTGTATTGGTAGTATTTTGAAGGATATTTAATGATGGTTAGGCTGCTCGGTACAAGCTCATTTGGAATTTATTATAGAAACAAATGATACCAAGTGTGATGTGTATATTTGGCGTGCTAATTAGAGGTCAGTGCACTTTTAGTGCGACGAAGTCGCACTAACCTGTTATATTCCTGTATAGCCAGCTACACAAACATGCCATAATGTGAGAATCTAAACATGCCATAATGTGAGAACATTGTACAACTGTATACGTATACATAGTGACACACACACACACACGCGCGCACACACACACACACACACACACACACACGCACACACACACACGCACACACGCACACGCACGCACGCACAGGTACATATTATATATTTCTGTATGCTATTTATACCGTTTATGAAATGGTATCAGTTCCTCAAGTTGCTCCATTTACACGGCTGTTGGGACTTGATAAATGACTCGGGGTATTTTCCAGCGCTTTTCTACTTTTTCGCCATTTTATTCATGGTGTTAGTTGGATGCGTCGTGAGAGACGGAGTAACCGGTGTCACCAAATGCGCCAGCATCTCTTGCGAGCCATATGGATAAAAACAGTGTGATGACTGATAAGATAGGAATGGAAAGAAATGGTACCGCGCCGTGCGCCGCTTCGCCGACTGTTTCGTTTTGAATATAGACGGACTAGACGTGACCAGGATACATATCGGCAACGAAAAACGTGCGACGCATGTGCCTTTATTGTATATAAGGACTCTGCAATGATATCGCGCTTTCCTATCGATCTTTGTCTCTAGTATTTGAATCGTTTAAAAAAAAAAGGTGGGGTCACCTTCACGATAGAGGCTTTTTCACTCACTAGCATTTTTATTTTATTTATTGTTATTAGTATTATATTCCCACGTGCTATACGCTAGTGTTTATGGAAACGCTAAGAGAAAGAAGACCGAAAAATCAAGGGTGAGTGTATAGCTGGAACCTTGCACCACAATGAGTTAAAATTCCAGCTGGCTGCTCTTAGTAGGGGCTGCTAATTGGGAGAGGATGTACCATTTTCGTACCTAGGTACAGGAGTAGTCCGGGGGTCTCGTTTTCTGTATTTAAACTAATTAAAACGACAGTCGATTAAACCAAGAAAAGCACAGGGGTGACACTATTCGTGGTTTATTATTATCAACGTGATAGAAATAAACAGCTCTTTTCGCCTTTATTCCGTTGTCGGTGTCGGCGTTGTGAGCGAAAAAAATCATTACCTCGAAATCATTACCGCGAAATCGAGAGAGAGAGGCAAGTAAAATAAATAATAGGAAATTCACCGATGTTTGCAATGCGGTTTAATGCGCGCATTCTGAGCGCAGCTTCCAGTTGGGTGAACGCCAATTGTGTTCGAATTTTCGACTTTCTGGAAGGCATCGGCTCCGCCATAAATCGTAATTTTTCTGAAGGAAGACAGCACCCGCTATGCCATTGTTCGTCTTTCCACGTAAAAGCGAGGTACCCGCTATATACACGTCTGTATAAGGCAATATGTGCACTTTTTTGGTGCTGTTTATGTGCCTGATGGCGACGAAGAATTATGCATGCTGAGCGCTTTGCAGTGCGTGGGAAGCATGCAACCACATCCACACACACACGCACGCAGACGCACTGCAGCAAATGAGTTTAAAGCAACGTGGCTCTGTGGTATAGATTGCTCGACCGCCACGCTGAGTACCCGGGTTCAAATTCTATTCGATCCAGGGTGTTGTTCGTTCAGTTTATTAATATATATTTTTTTCATATTTATCGGTTACGCCACCGATGGCGACACCATTCAACGCAGGAGCGGGCTCCCATGCATGCAAGAGCTGTGCTCTAATAAACAGGCAAGCAGCAACACAAGATGGACAGGATGTATAAAAACTGTCAAATGGCGTTCTAATGTATGCATTTTCATTTTCGCTTCAGATTGGTCGCGCACGCCGTGGTAGCTTACCGCGGAAGGGTTCGTGCTGATGAACTCGAGGAAACGGGTTCGTTTCCCCGCAACGAGAGCCGCGTGACGATGGTGACGAAACGCAAAGAACACTTACGCGTTCACGTTCGGGTACAGGTTCCAGTGTAACAGATGCTTGAAATTGATGCGGAGCCCGCCCCGCGGCGATTATCATTACTGCTGGCTCTCTCAGCATTGATTGTATCCACTCTACCGTCTTGTTTGTACATTTTGAAAGAAGCGAATGAAGCGAGTGCCGTGTAATTAGGTACAAGCTGTCAATAATTAAGCAGATTTCAGGAACGAGAATTGTAACATGCTAATTATGAACGCTAGCAATGAGATCAAGACTCCACAATTATGGAACCATGAATACACATCAACCACTTGCACTCCTACGCTTGGTGTACTCTCATAAGCGAATACCGATACATTAATTCCCGACGCCTGTGATGAAAACAACAAGGACGCTTCCTTGAAATTCAGCCGTATTTCCTGCTGAGGCGACGCAAAAGCGTTCCGGAAGAGTGGGTCAGGGCTGTGAAAACACTCGCGAGAATGGAGAAAGAAGAGTACCTTCCCGGGGAATGTAGTGAAAAGTCGAATGTCTTAAAGAGGTGGCAGATACAGAGGGAGAGATAGAGAGGTAAGGTAGAGAAGGGGAGATTAGGCGAAGGTAACCTCCGGTTTGCTACCCTGTACGTTTCAAGAGTGGCCAACCCAGAATTCGAACTTCAACACTGGTCGCTAAGAGAACGTTGCTTCGGTTTCATAGGGAAACCGGAATTGAAGAGACACATCGTGACTGTTCACTGATAATACTGGTGTGCGCTACTCGGACGTTGTTGTTGTCAACGACCTTGCAGTGTCGTCACGGGCTCATCTCGTCATTGTGTTGTTTTAACACGAAGCAAGCAAACAGCACAGCTCGCTAGCCGACACTGTTATACCTTGCGCTGGCGAAACGCGCGCGGACCCCTTCTCGATTAGGAACGCCGTCTTCCGTCTTGGACGAAACCCGCTTTTCGAGCCTTCAACGCGAGCGGACGGGTTCGCGTGCCCTTTCGCGGTGCGTGTTTCTCTCGAGAGATGTTTTTTTGACGTCTGCCAACGACAACAACCAACGGGGGCTCCCATTGTTCGGCTCGCACGAGAGGGCGTACTTTTTCTCCCCCATGTTGTTCATCGAGGAAGGCCAAGTGTCGCTCAGGCATCCGCAAGATTGCCGGTGCAATCATTCTCAACCGCCTCGCTGATAAGTAATCTCGTGCGGGTAGCGGCGAGGGCTTTGCTGACCCGCTAAGCAGACCGGTGAGAATTCTTATCCGCATCTTTTTACGCGGTATACTGTCGCTGTTTATGCCACTCATCGCTATTATTCCGGGCTTCTGATTGTTGCGTGACGGGCCACTCAGCATAGAGGCGTGATGCGGTCGCCAGTGACGAGGGCGGCACGTCAGGTCTTGCCAGTCTAGCTTGTCGACGACGTAGCTCGAAGGAGTTCTGGTCCTTTTGTCCGCTTTTGGCGCCCGCACGTTCGTTGGGCAGGCTCCAGGCGTTCGTGTTACAAACAACCTAGTCTCTGTAGGTGCGTCCAGCGATAGCCTGGTCTCGGCAGAGGGTCGGCTGCATTCCGCATAAGCGTGAGTGGTGTCACACTATCGTGGATACGTTAATAATATACGTCCTTTTCTTTTAACATCCGCGAACTTATTTTACAATTGAAGCTGCTAAGATTGTGTTGGTCCAAATCACTGCTTTGACACTGTTGTGGCGCTCCGTTGCAGGGTAGATTTCATCAAGAGAGAACTTCCTAGTTTCGCTGGGGCGCTTAACAGAAAGCGACGCTGATCGCAAGTTTTGGAGCTTGTATGTATAGTTGCAGTGCTCTATACAAGTTTTGGAGCTTGTATGTATAGTTGCAGTGCGCAGCTGGTTGGTCGTTCGCCGATGACTTCGCCTTCTCTACCAGGTGACAATTGCGCCCAATTATTGATGCGCACCCAATGCCGTTCAGCTGAGTGCAAGACTGATTGACTCTATTCTTGTGTCGTAATTTCGCGCTGGTAACGCGACAACCTAAGGGAAGGCGTATTACTGTACAATGTTATAGTAGGGTTTTGCCCCTGTATTACTTTGTTGTTGTATAAATGCAACTCAGCTCTGGCTGCAGGGGAACATCTATCTAGGCGTATAACTTTTGAAGAGGTGACGTGCATACACGCATTCGCAACGAAAAAGACCATAAACTAGCAAAGTCATAAGGATTTAGGTTCGTAATTCAAAACAACAAAACAACGAAGAGTTGTTTACGCATGACACGTGAAGCAGACTTTTTTTTTGTTCTGACAAGTTTATTTTTGCCTCCTGAATTCATGCAGAGTATATTCTTACAAAACTGGCAGAGATATTTTCACTCGCACTCTGGATTTCGTGCCGACCGGTTGTGCCCCCGCGATCTCCAACGACAGCGCAGCTCTGGCTGACTGGGCTCGCTCTACGCCAGCTCTTGACGCCGACGAGAGCTCTCGCCGAGTGGTGCCCCGTCCTCGGACTCCTGTGACCGTGTCCATCTTTCTTATCTCCTCTTTACTTCCGTCGTTTTCTGTCGTTCGCTGTCCCTGCGCCTCGCTCTTTCTTTCCTCTCTATCTCTTTACCTTTTAATCTTATCCTTTTAATCCTTTCTCTACCCCCATCCCTCGTGAGCTACTGTTGAGGTGTCCTCCCCCTGAGAGACAGTTACGGGGCTCACTTTTCTCTTCTTTTAATTTAAAATCACTCACACAAGAGATATTTTGATTGTTGTTTCCGACGCAATTTGAATTGAAGCAAGCGTTCTGTTCAATGCGTCACATGAGATCAAGGAACCTTGTCAAGTGTACTGCAACTGTCGGAATGGGCCTGGACCCCGCCTATTGGCCAAGGGCTCACGACTGTTGGCGGCTGCCTCGGTGCGCTGTATGGCTCTCATTTTTCATTCTTTGTCGAACAACCTGTTTTAACGCGTAGCAACTACATCTGCAATGACCCAGCATGACGTCGTTAGTGCGGTGGGGGCCACGTGACGTTATTTAGATAAGACGACTTTACGAGGAACGGCGTGTTACTGCAATCACACGTGCTGCGGACGCGCATCTTCAATAACGGCATGCACCTCTGCACTCAGAGCGGATTCGCTAAGTGTTAATAATACCAAATGTTTTACCTATAAAGGAATTGGTGCGACTGGATGTGATAGGCATGAAGGTGCATAGCTTAGTTCCGCAATGTTTGCTGGTTTAGGTGGTGGCTATGAAAATATGGGACAATAAAAAGAGTGAGCAAAACGAGACAAGAAACATCGATATAATCGTCTGGTTTTGCAACTGATGCTTATTTTTAACGCGTTTACATTCTTTGAGACGTACTCACCGTTATTAATCTATTTCCCCTTGTGTGAAACAAAAAGAAGAAATGACAAAACAGCACCGCAGTACAATATTTCGTGCCTCCTTTTTTTTTGCTGAATTGCTACTGATATTAAGCTTCGTTCCGTTTGGACGTGTGTTTGCTTTCAAGTTTTCTACTCTATAGGTCCCCATTCGTCCTCTATACTATTTCACAAAGTGTGGTATCCCAATAGGTCTGAAGCTCCCTCCCTGCCTTCTGTCTGGTGTTTTTTTTTCGTCTCCAGCGTTTTTTTTTTTCAGTAAGCTAATTGGCGTTCGCGTTTATAGTATGCCATTGATTTTTCCACTTATGTATCTTTCTCTGTTCGAGACGCAGAGCACGTTCACAGCCATCATAGGCCACGAAGTGTTAGCTCCAAAGGGAAGCCTCTCTTGATAGAAGGCAGCTGTACGAAGAGAGCTCGAGAATGATTGCCCTAATGGGTGGCCGTGCTGTTGCCTGCACACATTTAAGCTCTGCAAGTGTTGTCTCTGCAATAGTATTGAAAATAGCGCTTAAAGCCAGAGGCTGGGTCCTTCTATACGTACGTGCGGCGTATTATGGTGGGTCCGACTCCCATACTTGCTTCGCTTCTTTTAAATACCAAACGAGGGGCATTCGAACGTTCTCGTGTGCACCTATATCATCGAGCTTGCGTCTCAACAACGTACGCCAGAGTCTTGCCTAATTAGACACGGCCTAATACTGTTCGCGTGTATTCATGGGCAACGTGAAGTTGCCGTCGTGCTGGACGTGCGCAGTTTTCGACTCTCTTCTTCGTAATTTCCTCCTGCTTCGTGACTTCATCGCTGCAGTGGACTGCAGTAGGGCCGTCGACCCTTATTGTGCCGAATATTGTAGGCCAAAGCAGGTGCACCTCGCCATAGCAGCATCGTCAGCATCGTCATCCGCCGTTTGTGACGATATATATATATATATATATATATATATATATATATATATATATATATATATATATATATATATATATATATATATATATATATATATATATATATATATATATATATATATATATATGACGTATCAAGCGATGGGTAGTAGAGGCAGAGAAGGAAGAAGTCACAGTATGGAATAAACATGGGGTATGAGCCAGGCCACGTCACCCAGTCATCATAGCGTCACACGAGTCGGCAAGATAAAGACCTGGCGGCCACTTCATCAACCCGCCACCATCTCCGAACGTCTCAGCAAGACGCAGTGACCGAACGTGGACCACGAAAGTACATCCCCACACTACACCAAGACCAGCATTATGACAGCACCATCAGACGACCTTCCCATCCCCAAGTACACCGGAGCAGCGGACGATGGACCTGTACAGGACTGGTTCGACCTGTTCGAGCTCCACGCTACTGCTGCATCGTGGTCGGAACGGGAGATGATCATCAACTTTACCGACTATATCTCCGGTGAGGCATTCAAGTTTTACCTGACACACATAGTCGAAAACGACGAATCATGGCAAAAGATCAGGGTAGAGATGATCACCCGTTTCAAAGAATACGATGAAGACCTGTTCATACCTCATCAGCGGAAGGCTTTTCAACTGACCCATCACAGTTACGCGAAGTCTTCCCGCAGTAAGCCTATTTTCCAAACGAGATCTCAGAGAAAATATACCACAATTGTACCATCATATGACTCTTCCGAAAAAACGTCACGCATTCGAACACCGACTGGTAACTTGCACGTCGCAACAGACAAGGTAAAGCGTCCGTATACCGAAAGGAATCTAGAAAAGTTCTCCAAAAAACTGAACATAAACCCGCCTTTCTCAAGTGCAATGAAATCGGCATTTTCAACGCGTTCACTGCACCACAACACTTCAGATTTTACAGAACCACCCAAATGCCTTGATGCATCGTGTAACACACAAGGCCCAAACGATTTCGAGCGTGTGACGGAATTTACGTGTGACGAGCTGGTGAATCCTCGCAATACCAGCCCTCACCCTGACGTTCCCGACCAGGGTCGTTCGACAAACACTGTCAGCCTAACTACGCTGCAAAAAGAAAAACATGCGCCATCAGAACCACCTGAAGCCATATCTGTTGTGCTCTCATCGTCAAGTGACAACACACATGTGAGTCAAAGCACTGCAGGAATTGCGAATCCATCGACGCCGGCGCATTGTCAACTGACAGAAGCATTTACAATCAAGGATGACTCACAACCATCTTGGGAGCGTTCTCATCAGCCTGTCACGCTGCTTTCATCGCAGGACAAGCCTAGCAGTACAGTGTCGACTACCGACAATCTACTGATCCCATCACCATCTAAAGAAAAGCAGACTCATGTTCCTGAAAGAGGCCCATCTGACGAACTTTCACAAGAAGACGAGCAATTTCAACAAAGGCAACTCCAAGAACTCCAAGAACTGCAACGGCTACTCGAACAAGAACAACGATCAAGTGAAACCTCCTCACGAGTACACTTATGGCTGAAAGATCATCAGAGACAACATCAATTAAAGAAGCAAAGACGAAGTCGATGCCTAAGCCATCTTCGCAGAAAGCAACGTCGACAAAGTTTTCTGCACCAGTTCTCAACGCCGTGTCTACGATTCAACAAACTGAGAGAAGACCACAGAAAGCTACGAAAGAGACGTGCAGCTACCACATGTACAATGAAAGAACAAAGGCATCATACCATCAGCTTCGGTTCTCGCACATGCAGGCTGCAAGCACTCGTTCTGTCTCAGCCACGACACAGAAAGCAGCGTCTACGACGGAGAACTTCGTGCCTACGACATCCGACTCTCAAATGCTACAAGTACTTCGACCCTTGTTCATTCATGATGAGAATCGCTGTGTCATCAGTAATTTCTACGTTCAAGGCGTGCTTCAGTTGGCTAGAACGCAACAGTCAACCTCGCCCACCAGAGTTGTCATAAAATGCATCGGACTGCTCAATCGGCCTTGAAGATTTCGTGAGATTGTGGAACTCCGTCTGGACGTGAAACTGTGAATTTGGGCATTGTTTTGTTCATTCACTTCTTTAATTTGTTATAGTTTGTAACAAGTGCCATCTTTCGGGGGGAGGGGGAATCGTGTGACGTATCAAGCGATGGGTAGTAGAGGCAGAGAAGGAAGAAGTCACAGTATCGAATAAACTGGGGGTATGAGCCAGGCCACGTCACCCAGTCATCATAGCGTCACACACACACACACACACACACACACACACACACATATATATATATATATATATATATATATATATATATATATATATATGTGTGTGTGTGTGTGTGTGTGTGTGTGTGTGTGTGTGTGTGAGAGAGAGAGAGAGAGAGTGAACAGAACTAGGTCCTCGCCTCGCTTTACGTTCCGCACTCATTACACACCACTTGAGACCAAGCCAGGTCAAGTGGTACCCCGTGACAGAAAGAGCATTGTGCTGTACTTGGTCACACCGAACAAAACGCTTGTCTCGCCGGCATTAGGGTGCACCAGGTAGCCGTGTATGAGCGCAAGCCTTCAGTGTTTCAGCTTGCTTTTGTAGTGACGAGATGCAGTGACTCGCAGGTTAATAATGTTTTTTAACAGTCGCGTGCTTGGTAGCGCTTTATCGGCCATATGCAAACTCATGCGCCACAATTGTCGACTTTCGGATGACCTGCTCAAAGTGTGTGCAATGGGTATGTGCCGGCGCATTGTACACCCCCCCCCCCTCCACACACACACTAACGGGAGTGCTTTTGAAACACTGCCAATTGTTGCCGTCGCATGCCGTGACACAATCAACTCTTCTCGAGAGAGCGAGGTCAATTTGCTGGAGAGTAAGTATTTCGTGTTGCGATGTAGTTGAAGCGACCGCTTCACCCGTCCCGCCGTTGTTCAATGCGTTGGCCCTTGGAACAGCGCATCGCTGAGAGAGAGAGAGAGAACACAAAGATAAAGGCAGGGAGGTTAACCAGGGCTGAGCCCCGGTGGGCTACCCTGTACTGGGGAAGGAGAGAGGGGAAGGAAAGTTATAGAGGAGGAGAGAAAAGGTCAATGACTGGGCCGACGCGTAGCTGTTGCACCATCACAAACGATGAAACAGGCCGGTGTCTTTAAAAAACGCAACAGTGCTTTCGTTGCCTTTCGGAAATTGGATGGGCAGTGGCGTGGTTCCAATACTATCTGGGCAATGAAATCACTTCTGTCCAGTTGATTTAAAACACTGCGCAGGTGAAGCCCCTCGTTTGTGTATGCCGGGCAGTAACATAAGATGTGTTCAATCGCTGGGTTGTAATACAGTGGGTTAGATAGTTACCGGGTGTGTCGATAGAAGATTATAGGGCCAGCATTCACAAACTCTGCTCGATTTTAGTTATCGCACAGATATATTCTGCTGTCGAGCAGGAGGCAAAGAGGTATTAACGGGTGTAAAAGAGAGGACCACAATAGCTGAGCCTTACCTTTGCCCGCTCAAGCTATCTTTCACAGATTAAATTCCATTACACACAAAATGTGATGATAGAACGAATGCTTTGCAGACGAATCATGCAGTGTATACATCAGACGACCAAAATGTTGCAGACACTCTGCAAGCGCCGTCTGTTTGTAAATGAGTCGTAGTGCACCCCCAGTTAATAGCAAAGAAAAAAAAACAAAGAGGATTGCCTAAGTTTACTCGTCTCAGTTATTATAATACAAAAGTTTATCTTAGCTGGCCACTTCCTTGCGAGCTCGACGCTGTGCAAAGGCCCTTGCGTATAGCAGACGACACAGCAGAAGGCTCGTTGGTGCGCACCGCACCCGATCAAGCTTTCCGTTGTTTATATTGGTAGGCGTTCATTGCCTTTCCATTGCGTTTAAGTCCAGTCCTGCGAGAAAAGCTCCTAGAGCTACCGGTACTATAGGAACTCCCACAGTTCACTCAGGGGAAGGCGAGAGCTTCTGGGGTCACTAGTTCAAAATTACGCGCGAATGATTGAAAACCATCGCACAAATGGAAATTATGTGGAAGCAAGGAATAATGCGTAGAAAATACTGTGTGCTGGCTGTAACTCACAACCGCACATTATGCAAAGAACAACAAAAAAAGCAGCTCCCGGAGTTCGGTAAAAAAGGGAAAAAAAAGGAAAGACTCGGAAGGAAATAGGAACATCCACGTGACAAGTGACTGCAAACAAGCTTTTCATTCCGTCAGAGCAGCAGAACATATATTCTTATGCAGTGATATATGAGAACTGTACACGTATACGTGGAAGCTATAGTGAAATAGTTCTCATAAAGGTACCGCTCTGCACATCAGTTGAGGCAACAAGGTCTTGAACTCCGCATCACTATACTTTTCCAAAGGATTCATACGATCACTTTTACAATCCCCAGATACGAAATTCGTTGCTTTAGCCTCGTTCGCATGCTCATCGGAAACATGGTGAACTCCAAGAGTGAAGTCCATAAAAGTGGCCGAACGATGTTACGTCCCATGTTCACGTGCAAGCTAACCTGAGGACCACTCAAGGGACCTTCTGACCTACCTTGAGAGTCTCGAGGAGCGCCTCGAGAATTCTCTCC